>NW_014569456.1:0-34053 GCF_000743755.1 Blastocystis sp. subtype 4 | reverse complement strand
CTTCACAGGACGGTTACGCGTCTTCTCAAACTCAAACGTCGAGTCCTATACGTCATAGTCCAATCAAGTAAATACCACACGAATGTCCTTTCCATTGGCACGTCGGAAAGCCTTGGTCCAACGAACCTTTCTAGGATTACGTCGCAGATTGAAATTCTTTCGGCATTTAGATCTGCAAAAACGGAACACCTGCAACAATCAGTTTTCTTCACGAACGCTCACTTTACTGTCGTTTCTCACAAACACAGTCCCATGCCCAGGATAGATAGGTCCAGAACAGAAGTAGCACGTCTCTATTCTCATCCTTTCTGTGAATGTTCAATTATGTGATCCTAAAATATGAAACCGAAACCCCGGTTTACATAATCACTTCAAAACAAACATATTATATTCGAGTACTATTATTCAGTAGACTCTCATTCTCACCATCCGAAGCTTTTTCTTCTTTTTCATTCTTTCTGTATCGCGAATTCTCTACGAATTAATACTATCCTCAAATTCCACCATAGGTGTACCACATTGATCCAGAAATACAAATAATACTACCCAAGATACCAATAGGCTTCATCTTATTCTTGAAGAGGAAGACAGAAAGGATGATAATTGTTACCTGTTTCACGTTTCCAACAACATTCATCATTAATGGGCCTCCTTCTTTCACAGCATTGAAATTGGCAATGTTTAACAAGAAGGCAAGCATGCCATGGAATACCAACAAAAGAATACTGTACATAGGAGCACTTTATAACATTCATATCATCATGTCCTACCTCGGCAACCATGATACCCAGAACTGATTATCCTTGAATAGGGAGAGGAAGATGATTTCAAAGAATGAGAACATAGAGTTCTATCCATAATTCACTCAGAAGGAATAGACGATGTTCAGAAGCTGGAAAGTACTTAAGGGTTCTTTTCCTGAAAGAAGGTATTTCGTTACAATACCCTTGAGTGATGATATTGTACAGCTGATAAAGAGAAGAACCACTCCCCACACAGTACCATCAACCTAAATGTGAATTCCAATAAGGATGCGCACATCACCAGCACACACTAGCATTGTTCCGATAATCACAGGAATTAACGAAAGATAGACACCGAAAGGACGAACTGTCCCTTGAATGAGATATTCCAAAACACAAGTAAATACAGGCATAGAACATCGGAACATCTGAATGTGAATAAAGTTGTCAAGATTTACTTGATCAAGAGCTAAACTGTTATACTTGATCGAGGAGTTTGATAGGATGATATTGATAATAAAGATTAAACTCACTAGGAACATTGTTTTCCATTCATTTCTGCGCAGAGGACGATAATGGAACATACCAGGGGCCACACACTTCATGATTGAGGAATAGATAAAACAAGATAGCATATGAATCTTTCAATGATCAAATGAATATAAGAAGATACCATGGTGATTGTCACTGGATACGGACAATGGAGTGCCGTAAATAACGTTTTGTTCAAAGTTGTTACACATATAACAATAATAAACCAGGCGAACACCCAGAAGATCATCTTCAATAATGAAATGACATTATCATTGATTCAATAAACAGTTCATTTACAGCAATCACAAGTCATATCGGATCCAAGTGGATTCGCCATTGTATGTTCTTGTTCAAGGAGCTTCAACCGATAACTCTGATTCCATTCGTCTCCTCGTCCCTTGAACCCATCCATTCCATTCTTCCCTCCCTAGAGATCATAAATCGTATTCAATACTACAAAGAACATGAAGAGATAATCAGTGATAACATGAGGAAAGAGAGAAAGGAACGGAAGTGCCCATTTTAGCATACGCTAAACATGAAATAACCAACGATCCATCACCGGTAGAATAATCTCATCCTTTTCATGTTCAATCGCATACACAATTTCATTTGCTATCTCCTCAGGAGTGTTTTCTGGGAAGAAATAGTTTTTCAGACGATGTCCCAAGTGTCTATAGGGTGAAAAACGAGAAACAATACTACTCATTGTTAAGAGTACCTTCAAACATCCCAGTCTTAATAAATTGAGGCAATATAGTAGTCACACGAATGTGATCTTTTCCTGTTGATTTAAACTCCAAACGAAGGCAATCACTCATTGCTCGAATAGCGACTTTGGAAGCTGAATAGGATGCTAAATGAGAGGCAGGAATCATTGCAATAAGAGATGAAATGTTGACAATGTTGGAGACAGCTTGACTAACTAAATCTGGCATGAACGTGTGAATCACTGTAAATTGACTTATAGTATTGATAGCAAATGTGTTATCCACTTCGTCCAAATCCATTCGTTCCATAGGAATATCGTACACAACACCTACGAGTCAATTCTCTATTCTATCCAAACCAGCATTGTTGATAATAACAGAAACACTTGGAATATCTATTTCTTCCAATTTACGATGCAGTTCCATGTACGCACCATTCACCTACAATCGAATTATCCACAAAACCAAACTTGTTTTCTGTTGGTAATGTCTACACACTGCTGGATTAAATAGAAACCATGTTGCATATGTTTTTTCACCTCTTCTCGTGTTGTGCGTAAACTAGATGAATTCTTATCCCAAATTATTATATTCATCCCAATATCAGCAAACCGCTTAGCTGTAGCTAGAAATCATAACAAATCGGGTCATTTTACCCAAACCAACTCCTGATGCTCCTCCAGTAATTAAAGCCGTTCTGCCATTGAGTTGAATATAATTCTACGAGTAAACGATAGTATGAACAATAACCCTCTTCCAGTGACGGTAGATGGCGATTGCGATGATGGCGATCACTGTATTGATGATCGAAGCCAAAACATCGGCAGATACCAGTGGATTGTACATAATACTAACAAACAAGGAAATCCGCAGTAAAATTCCAGAATGTAGTTCGATCAGCATCATCACACAATGACCAGAAACATGATGATTGAAGCATTACATCGATGACTTGTTCCAATACTGACCGATCTGCTGTTCCAATTAGCTTTTCGTAAATATCATATTTCCGTCTATAGCATCATAGACAAAACATTTCTCCTACCCTCTTCGTGATTTCTCTCCAAAGTGATAATCAATGAATGCTAGTCGCTGGAATAACTGAAGTCTAGTTAAGAATGAAGTTTGTAATGCGTTTTTCGGTCTAGATAATTATCTAATCTCATTTCGTACATGAGTTCATAACCAACCAAATAAGGGAGAATTTGTGACAATTTCTCCTGTTGCATCTGCAAATGAATATCTGCTGTAATCTGACACTCCAATTTATCCAGACTTGGTAATGTAACATCCATCTGAGAAGGTAAATGAAGCGAATAATTGAATGCAGTGATTGTCCGTTGCATCTCCTGCCAAGAATAAGTAATAGGATGAATGAAAGAATTATGATCAAATGCATCCTCACAATGGTAAACGAAGCGACGAGCTGAAGGAGTTTGTATCAAAGTCACATCCGTCATCACCTCGTAGAAATCTGCTACTTCTTGAAGCAGATCCAGAGAAACCAAATCATTCTCAGTCACCAAATCATTCTCAGTCACTACCTCGTTCTCATCTTGTTGCAGAGTCATCATAGTGGCCTCCACTTCTGATTCATCCTCCAGTAGCGGTTCTGCTGACTTAAACAGTTCTGCCATTGTCAAACAAGGAACAGCACGACGTCTCCATCTTGAAGGAACAGTCTCCTGGAACTCATCACAAGAATCAATTTCCTTCTCTTCTCTATTCCTTAACCCTCCGAATTATTCCTACTGTAAAGCTGTTACTAACAAACCGTTTATCCCAAACCATGGAGAATTCATCTCATTGTGTCCTATCATACCATTCTTCAGAATGAACTCTAAGTAATATAAACCGCGAGGTAGAGAAGGAATCAACACCTCCATCTGCATCTCTGAAGAATTCACTATCTCCAATGACTTTGCTCCTTCATCACATCCCATAAGCAAAATATCGCCAATTTCTGTCAATCTCTCTCCTTTCACAGTCACTCTTCCTCCACTTAATGGAATCAGACAAGGACTGATGGCAGTGATTGTCAAATGAGGGTACGGCACTTTACAACGACAACGTTCTGAATGAAGACTACAGAAAAAGCGTAAAAAGTTGGAATTTAAGAAATAGTTGGTATTTCTGTCAAAGAGGGTAGGTGTATATTCAACAGTTGGTCGCCATGTTGAGTGATGAGGAATCAAGGGCCAATAGAGCAGAGAAGAATACCGCTGATAGCCATACTGAAGGATATCTGTTTCAATGGACCTGAAGGGAAGGTTGGATACAAATTGAAGATTATTAATGGATTTCCTGAAATCGTACCGATTTTGCATTACAACAGCCAACAGATCTTGAGGCGAAGGAATAAATTGATTTGCGATAAGGACAGCTGCTACGTGGAGAATGGTGGAGTGAGGGTTGACCGAGGGAAGAACTATGCGATATGGAGTGATTGAAGCAATGTCTGTCTAGAGATGAGAAGATGAGATAATTTCCACGGGAATATGAGTGGCTGTAATCACAATGGGACATTTGCTGTGTTGGACCAACTGCTTCACCGACTTGACATATCCCATTCTAAGCGAAGAGGACTATGATAAATGAATACAGAAATACCCACTTTTTCTGTCATCGAATGATAGATGTCGATAGATGTAAACAGAGTGATAGAAGAGGGAACAGCAAGAGAAGGCTGAGAAGCAGGGATGTTGATATCAAGATCGTCGATCAGAATCACAGGACACTTGGAGAATGAGAATGATACTTCATTATGAGACTTCAGATTCTTTCCTTTGTGTTGAGAAGTGTTCACAGGACTTGATAAACCTCCTACCCGAATCACACGACTCTGTGTTGCCTCCTGTACTCTGCTGATCACACTAGCAATCTCCTGATCCGCATTATTCACTTCAATCACCTTATACTGGAGAGAATGAGCCAAATGAGTCACTAATGATGTCTTACCTTCGCCTCCAGCAACAATATATGCATTTCGAACGGATTCGTCTTCGATCAACCAGTCATCATCTGGCTCATCCAAAGTCACAGCTTCCCAACGCTGTAGCCATGCCAGTAAGCGGTCATGGCTTACTGATAACGCTTCGTCGCGCCACCAGAGATCATCTCCTCCTTCATCATACTGCTGGACCCACAAAGAGAATGGAAGAGGGTGGTTCTGACTATATGATAGAAGGTGCTGAGTAAAACGAATCACTCTCACTTGTTCTTCTTGATTCCCCTTCTAGAGCTCATTCTTGTTGATAGTACAAACTGTGAGTGTTCGGAGGAACTGTTGAATGGAAGCAGAGGAGGCAACAGATTTGATAGATGGAGCTTCGTTCTCTGATTCGGATTCAGCTTCTGAAAGCAATGAGATTGTACGATACCGAACTTGAGGGAGAGATCCGCTGAAATACTGAACTGAAGCAAGCATGGTTGGATTTGATGGAAGAAGGGAGAGATCTGTATCGGAGGCTATGGGATCAAACTAGAAGGATTTGAATACCATGATAAACGAATTCTGGTTTAGGAGAAGAGTAATGAGGATGAGTTGGAAATTCGTGCAATGTCCAGTGAATCGGAGATCGAAAACATGTGTCTGCCTTTTCAATACTTCTTGTAATACTGTTTACAAAATCCTACAACATTTGTTTACGAACTGAAGTCTTCAGGAAAAAAGATGGGACATTTAGCCGTTCATTTTGAGGTGAAGAATTCACCGTACACTCTTTGGAGGGAGCAATATCGACTACAGTGATCGACTGTGATTGAAGTCGTCTCTTCTTCTCCTGCCTTTCTGCTTTCGTCAGAAACATATCAGGTGTATTCATGATATCCTTTTCCTTTGGAATCGGCCGCTTCCTCGATACCATATCATCATCAACCCCATCCACAATATCACAAACGTCAGTACTGGTACATTTTGATTCTTTTAACTAAAGATCATATTAAGGTGGCAAAACTCACTCCTTTCTTTTCTCGTATTTGTTTATTTTTACCTACTTCCTTTTGAATCTTCTTTTCTTTAGTTGCTTTTGGAAGAAAAATAGGACATATTCGATGTTTTCGCTGAGGGATAGTATTTGAGTTCTATTCATAATCTCACTCATCTACAAAAACAGATTGATGTTGCGAAGATACCATAGATTCGTCATGGGTTGGATTGCCCTCAGCCCGTTGATCGATATCAATAGTCTCCACGTCCATACACAAGTCAACCTCACACCGAATGTTCTGATGAACTCTTCAAAACTGCAACAAATATGTGACAACAAACAAGACACTTCTTCACAGGCAAAGGAGAATACGTAACCTTCTTGGAACCCATCGAATAGAGAACAATAGCTCCCATAACAAGAGCACACCCAAGGAAGAAGTTAGTGGAGATGACAAAGTTGAAGAGATAAACGGAAATCCACGATGACACCAGAATCGAAACCGAATTTCCGAAGGCCTTTAAAATGTTATCAGCATACTTCAGTACCATGGCAATAATCAGTCCTCCAACAGCCAATAGAATAACAGCTGTCCAAGACCAAATAGTGTACCCATGGAAGAAGTTGGAAGGAAGCAAAAGAGAAGGGTTCTTGAAAACAATACCAATCAAACCAACAATGATACTGTAAGTTGCTAACCACACATTTCGACTCCATAGAGAGAATTTGTTATCCTTAAACATCTTCTCCATAAATACTCCAGCGAATCCGGATGTACAGCTAGCAATGATAATCGAGATCATACCAAGCATCATATTATTGCTTCCCGAACCACTTGATTTGGCACTAGGATCCATCTGCACAAGAACAACACCAGCTCCCAAGATGATCAACGATACCCACTGCATGCTTGAAATATACTTCTTTAAGAATGTAACACTGAAAATAGCAGCAGTAAGGAGTTTCAACTGAGAACAAACCTGGAATACGGCTGCCTCCAAGTTAGCAGTAGCAATGTAGTTAGCATTATTCTGAATCGTATAAAGGATGGCAGGGACTCCCTGAAGAAGTACATCGCGAGAATAACAAGTCACTTCATTTCTAAGCTGCTTGTAGGCACCATACATGGACTTCTTTTCAATGGAAAGAAGAACAAATGACATTATTAGCTTCATAACTTCTCCCATAATCACAGCAGTAGACGAATTATACTTGTCACCCGGACGAGTCTGTGCATACCGCATACAAAGAACTTGAGCACTTGTAAAGAATACAAGAAGAACTAGACTAACGTATTTCATATTGCTCTCGAAACTCATTTTTGCTTATATCTATACATCAAGCAGGTTCAGTGAAGTGTTACACCTACCACTAGAGTGAAAAAGACCAACGAATAAATCGGATCTAGTGGTTCACTGAATACTAACAACCACGGGAATTCATATAATTTGGCAATAAGGTCTTTATTCCCTTCTCTCATCTTCCATAGGTTTAATAGAGTCCAGATACACTAAGTCAAAACTACTATAGATAAGATCTATTCTTTATATATAAACAAAAGGAAAGTCTAAAGACGGTCCCATGGTGTAGTGGTTAGCACTCAGGACTTTGAATTCTGCGACCCGGGTTCAAACCCCGGTGGGACCTTTTATTATTCACTTACTTATCTGAGCAAATGATATCGAATGATTCTGATGCTCGTTGGTACAGTCTCTTTTCGTTACTCGTACTTCTTGCTTTCTGTTTTCATGCATAGTTCTCATTGAAGAGGAATTGTGATTCAGTGATAAGAAGCTTTCCAGACAAGAGAATAACTAGTTTTAGCCTTTCAATTTATTCTTTGTGTAATTGTTGTCAATGCCTTCATATTTTAGTGGAAAGCTTATCGGACTGCTTTTCTTATGGACTAAAAAGTGCCAATAACGATGGATTACTCGATGTCTTCCGCCTGATTGCGAAGATTGATTCGTCACTTCAAATAAAGGAATCACAAGTTCTGGATGCGAATGATGTATGGGCAACGGATTTGACATATTGATAGAATGCTAGGAGTTGCATATTCAGTTGGTTTTGCATCCTCTTAAATAATCAGAAACTCCTATATGTGGCAAAGGTATGATATGGTAAATAGGTAGTATCTAGTTGCTGCAGAGCTATCCCGAAATCTATGAGTATTATGACTACTCTCTGTTTGTTGATTCTGGTGGAGTAGCAATGTTTGTGGGTTTTGTTATGGAACCTCATCTATAGAATACTGCTGTCGATGGACTCAGTAACTTCTCCTTCGTTCTCCCAATCCAAATTCCAGATGATTTTGTGTCTCTGGACGATGAACCTACAGAGAAGCCATCTGTATGGAAGTACATATCATATCGCTGAGTTATTGGATAGTTCAGTGATTGGTTCAATGATTGCCACTCTTCAACACAGTGTAAATTCATTCGATGCATATATGGATGATATGCTTACGGGTCGTAACAGCAGACAACTTTCAGTCGAATCCGAGCACACTGTTCAACCTTCATCAGCTCTCCTTCGGTGGTTACGACCATCATCTCCTTCTCAGGAAATCGAAGCTGTATTATGTGTACCTCGTGTTCTAACGGCTGCGTTATCATGGATGGATCAACATTGGTCTACTTTGGATCTTTCCTCTCTAGAGTACCATCCAGATGATGTAGTATCAATATTGGAGTATTATCGCCTTCAAGATGAGTTACCTGACATGGATTCCAGTCTCTTGATCTGTAGGAATAATGAATGAAGTTTATCACAGCTTTGATTGCTTATGTATTGGAGAATCTCTCTGAACCTCTTCTGCCATCAATTCATTATGATTCAATACTCAGTATCATGCTCTTTCATGATATCAAGCAACAAATCCGAGCTTTGCAATCCTTCTTGCTTGATCTTCAGTCTCTTCAGAAGGTCATTATGGATCGATTGTTTACATCATTCAATCAGCATCTTCTTACGTGTAATCTCTTTGAGGATCTGCTATGTAGATTCACCCGAAAAGAACACTCGAGCATGTCTTGAAATTGCTCGAATTCTGGCACCTGTCATCCTTCGTTCTCTCACACCGCATCTGATAGAGCAAGGAGAGAAACAAGCTCGAGAACAAGTCATTATCTTGCTTCTCCAGCATCCTGCAGAGATTTTGCTTTCTCTGCGAAGAGAAATCGAGACAATGAATGTGAGAATGAGAAATTCCTCTGATTACTAGGCCAGAATTGCTGATAAGAGAAACAGAATCCGTTGCATCTGTGAAAAGATCGATATTTCCGTGGACACCGACTCAAAGATCTCTCAACACCTTCTTCAACGACTCTGGTCTTGTACTGTGGGTCTGTTTTATCGTTCTCAAGGTCATCCTGAACCTCCTTTTACTCCAGTTTCACCTTACTGGAAACTCATTGGATTTCAACGCGAAACCCCTTTAACAGACTTCCGTGGAGGGGGTATATTATCATTAGAACACTTAGTTGCCTTTGTTGAAATTCACCCCAACTTTATACTTGCTCTAATGAATGATAAGAATGAACTGAAGTGACTTCTTATGAGTGAAATGATTTCTTAGACTACCGTTATCAATTGCTTGTATCAATCTAAGTATTATGCTTGTGAAACAATTAGGTCTGTTTAATATTCCTGTTAATCTGGATACTCATTCCTTAGCTATGATGCCTGTGTGGGTTTTAGCGAATAATCCTGCTTTTCTAACTCATTTATTTGTAATTGTTGCAGAAACAACCTTCCAGTTATTCCGATGGGAAGGAGCCTTCTTCTTGCAGTTTACTCCATTGTTGCAAGATATAACAAATGCCGTTCAACGTACGTTGAAAAGAGGAGTTCAATCGATTGAAGCCTTCCAGCAACAGCTTCAAAAGGAGACACAACACCTCCGTTCTCATCACAAGACGAATGATATAATTGCTTTGTTGAATGAGAGGAAGCGTGTGTGTCTTGTGAGTGATGTAATTGAAGAGAAACCAAGAGATGTTTCTGCCAGTGAGGAACAACGTGAAATAGACGCAGTATCTTACTTTACATCCACACCAGTTCTTTCTACATCTATTGTCAATACGCTCTTTTCTTCACTCATAACAACTCTCAAGCTCAATCCAGTTCGATGGGAACGTCTATTTTATGCTGGTCCTGAATCCACTGTGTCTCATCTATTGGATGCAGCTCGAGGCGTTTCTCATACAATTCTTATTCTGTCTGATGGCTTTTATGGGATCTGTGGGTGCTATTATGAGCAGCCATGGCGTTACTCCTCATCATTCTATAGTGAAGGAAACTCACTTGTATTTCGAGCATCTTATGATACGAGTTCTCTCAAATCAGATAATTGGGATCTCTCTAGTTATTTGTGGAGTCGACAGAATTCATTTGCTCGAGTATCAACAGAGATAGGAATAGTAGTAGGTGGAGGAGGTCGTCATGCCCTTCTTCTTGATAGTCGGTTACAATGGGGTAGTTCAGGGGAATGTAAGAGTTATAAATGTCCTAGTCTTATGGAAAATAGTGATTTTGTGTGTGCCTCTCTCGAATTGTGGAGATTCATTTTGTATTCCTGTTTATTCTCAAACATAATATCGAACACAAGTATTAAGATGACTCAATAATTCTTCCTTTGTAACATACATCGTCTCATGACAAAGAGGACAATCCCATCGAACAGTCATTCCATCAACAATCAGATCAGGATAATACTCCAGATTTGCTTTCTCTGGATTCGTTGTCAACGACCCATACCATAACCAAGGTGCTATTTGAATACCTTTTCGTTTCAAATGATCTAGATCCGATACAGAATCGGCAATTCCCAATCGTTCCGAATAGTCCTGCTCTTCAGGTTCTTCATTCTCTCTTACTGTCGATTCCAAAGCAGAGATAGCATCTGCGAGAGTTGAAGACTCTCTCAATCGCTTCTTCCGATCAGCAATTGATGCAACAAGTTCGTCACAACAGGGAATCAATCCATAGATAGCTTTGGCTTTGCTGGAAGATAACTCATCCACACTATAGGAGACTCGAAGCCTTAAGAATTGAACCAACTTCTCAATTATTCTTGAAGGTTCTTCAGCATCATGTTTCTCTGTTTCCAGCACCGAGTCCAGAATCCCTTGAATCTCCGAAGGGAGTGGAAGATGCGAATCCTTGATAGATTCACAGAAACTGCGAACCTTATCACTGTAAACAGCCTCGAGGATGTGAGTTCGTGTTGACTCTGGAATAGAAGATAACAATGGGAGTGTTTTCATTCGAGCCGATAATAGTGAATTCAGTTGGATTCGTAAGATCATTGCTTGTTCAAGGATCTAATCATTACATTCTTTCTGAAAACTTACTGAAGAGATCCGCGAGAATCCGACAGTTCTTTCAAATGACACATATAACCACTTATCAAAAACAATATGTCCATCAAAGTCTAAATCAATCTCACTACATTCAATCTTCTTATTCAATCCTACTCAGCTAAGAGTAGAAGGGTCGGTAGCAATGGAAGTACTGTTACATTGGTTATATAAGACTTCTTTGTATCCAGAATCTATTTCATTACTAAATCCCTGTTCTACTTTCTCATAGATCAATACACTTAACTGGAGTGGATACTCACATATCTAATTATCATTTCATGATAACATAAGAACCTCATCTGGATATGTTGAATAATAGTAGGTAATTCCACTATTCCATAAATAGGGTTGATTATAATTACCTAGTTGGATACAGATAGAGGTCAACGGATTGACTGCCATCATGTGGTTTACTGAGAAATGTCCATTCATTACTACCTCGAATTGCATTACTATGAATGAGAAGAATGAATGAATGATACGATTTGCTGCTAATAGCATAATTGGGATAAAATATACTCGAAATCAGGAATCCAAAAAACAGCTCTATATCTTTACTAAGAATCGAAGTGAGAGATTTGCCACAAGCAGTTTCCAGAAGCTTCGCAAACGATCGAATATCCATCTTCTTGTTTGCTCCATTCATTGCTTCCAGATACATCGTTTCATCTCCTTCCGAATCAACCTCCTCCATGTCACCTCCTTCAGCAGCTGGTGTGGTTTCAATGGATGAAGTGAAGTCAGCTTCACGTTGTACACGATCATTGTGACTGATATCCAGAACCTCCACCTTACGTCGTTTCAGCGCATCTCGTCTCATTGCATCATGCATGCGTCTCTCCTCATGAGTCTCTCGCGAGATGAGTCGAGTCGAGACCTGTGTGATGAGATGATTCGCATCCAGGAGAGAGAGTAACTGAGTGACGATATTCAAACAGTTGTTGAGATTGGCTTGAGAGAGCATTCGATTCTTGCACCACTTATAAGTTGAATCACTCCGACGTCGTGCGTAAACATAATCAATGAGAATGGTGAGATTACTGAGAATATCACCATATCGATTAGCATATTTATGACGATTGTTGACTTCGATTGATGACTGAGCTTGACGGTTAAGAAATAGGGACTATTTTTGGACATTACTAGAATGACATACTTGAAACGAAAGAGTTGAACAGAGAAGAACACCTAAATAAGGCTGATTTAAGAAAGCAGAGAGAACAAGGAAGTAACCTTGTTGGATTGGAAGAGGAAGATAAGAGAGAAGAACACCAAGAGAAGTGATAAGAGGTGTGGATGCACTTGTGATAGCTCCATAATACTGTAATCTCTTCACTGCTAGATGGATCGTTTGATCTGATGGATACTGAAGTAAAGGGAACTGTTGGAATGTTATAAGAGTGGATGGAATGATCTCCATGGACTGAAACAGATAGAAAACTAACAAGCTATCATCAATTGATCCTCGAAGAATCTCAGGTACTGTGTATTCACTCATCTCATAATAATCATCTTCACTATATAACCGATAACACACTCCAGGACCTGTACGACCTGCTCGACCAGCTCGTTGTCGTGCTGATGATCTTGAGATGTAATATTCGTGTAATTGAACTGTCGTTGCACCGCTAAGGGTAGGTTCAGAGAGTTCCTTACTCTTCCCTGAATCAATCACATATCGTACGTTCGGGATAGTAATTGACGTCTCAGCAATATTGGTACTGAGAATACACTTTCTGACTCCCTATAACTAATGATGTGAATGAAACCATACAGGAGGTGTAGGATTGAAAATCAGTTGTTGTTCACTGGATTGAAGTGTACTATGAAGACGGAGAATTACCCAACGTCCTGAAGAGGAAGCAAACTACATAAGAAAAGAATCATACAAACTACTGTTGTCAACGCATTCACTAGAATATTGATTTCACGAAGACCACTGAGAAAGACCAAAACATCTCCTCGTTCATTCACATCTCATGATCAGTCCTATCTCCTTCCCATACCCATCTGACTATCAATCTCTCGTAGGATCCGCAAATATGGAGTTGGATCCAGGTCCTGATCGGTTCGAATCACACTCTCTCGTTCTGCTTTAGGTCCACGGTGTCGTGCAGAACCTTGCTCAAGATCCACAGGACAATAATGAACTACCTATGAGAGATACAACAAAGCCTGACTGGTTACAGGATAAGTCCGACCTGGAACCGTCAACACTTGGATTGAAAGAAGAGACTCTGGATTTGATTGAAGAGGTTTCTTGAAAAACTCAATGAATAAGTCTGGATCCATAGTGGCTGACATGATAACAAGTCGGAAATCGGATCGTTTTTCGGCAATCAGTTTTAGCATGCCTAATAGCATATCTGTGGCAATATGACGTTCATGAACTTCATCCATAATAACTAAGGAATATTGCCGTAATCTTCAATGAAAGAAGAATGAAATGCTTACAAAGGATCTGACAGTAATTGCTTAATCAACACTCCCTCTGTCACAAACTTCAGCTTCCGACCATGTCCACTACTCTCAAATCGGATTTGATATCCAATCTATCTTTGAACTACACAGACCTAACATACATCTCCTGTTTCCTCACAGTACATTTCCTTTGCTACACGTTCACTGAGAGAAATTGTTGATAAGCGACGTGGTTGTGTGCATACAATGTGTTCCCAGCCTGAAGCAATCAAGTATTGAGGTACTTGGGTGCTTTTCCCACAGCCCGTATCTCCAATGATGATTGTTACAGTATTCTTCCTGACAGACTCAATAATGGTATCTTTTTCCTTGAATATAGGGAGATTTCGCTTGTCTTGATTCATCTATGTGAAAGTGTATTTGTAATAATACTTGGTAGATAGCATTTGTCTGCTGCGCAGTTTTATAATTGAGGAACATATACAACCCAAGGCGAAATCCCTCTAGAAACTCAAAACACAACCCAGTATCTTCTGGAGTCAGTGAATCAACAACAGGAAGCGAAAAATTGAAGGATTCGATACGACTCTTAATCTATACTTGTATTTGTTACTAATATGATACTTTGCTTCCACCCATCTTTAAATAACCTGGAATGAACTTTTTAAGGAAATCTATGTATCATTCACTTCAAACAAAGCAAACCCTCAAACTGATTTTCACATGTGTTTGAAGAATACTTGAACTTTCGATTGACATGAAAACAACCGGATAGTTTACATAGCTTGTCTTTATGATCATCCCACAACTGCCAAAAATAGTCCTCATCAATCATGACAGTTGCTTGCAGTCAAATTCAATACTCACTTCTCCAGTTGCCACAAGTGATGTGTAATACCAAGAATGGGGATCCCACATTCCCAGTTTTTGTCCAATTCTGACCGATACAATGAGCACAGAGGTAAGGATCGTTCTCACTACAATTCCTTAATAGATTCCAAAAAAGAAGAAGCCCATTCCTTGTCGCTTTTGGATGCAGGGTAACTGTCGTTATGGGGACGATTGTGAGTATATGCACTCAATGCCTGTATGTATGGTTGGATATACTTAGGAGATAGTCGTCTTCAACACCTAGTTCGCTTGTCTCTGTCAATCTTGAATTCTCTATTAGTCCTCTTCTTTTTGGAAATGGTGTAGTGTCGTTCAATCAACAACATGGGGTTCTGTTCGGTGCTATTGTTCCCGAGGATTTCTTTTTAACAGAAGAGACTAGTTTTGTGAAATACTTAAATCGTGACTTGCATTTGCTGTTGCGAATGCCTTTCAATCACTTCTTGAGTCATATCCTTTATGATGACAATCTTGGAAAGGCACTTTCTACATTCTTTCTTTATGCTCCTCGTGTATTTGAAACACCTCGTTTGTTTTTTCTACTAGTTTCATAAATAGGTCCAACTAAATTCATTGCACCGATCTACAATAGTATCTTACGAGTATATTACCGCTTGATTGTGGATGAGACAGGTCCTGTTGATTTTTCGAAAACAGTCCCTCCATTTGGTGGCTTAGGTTCCTCTTTGATGGATGTTCTCTTCAACAAATCGATCTTGAGTGTAGAAGTCTTTGTTGATTTGTGTTCTCTGTTTGGTGTTCATAATCGCGGTATTCTTGGACATATGCTGGATAAAACAGCTGAAGGTTATTCCAAGTTCCGCGATGAAGTGATTGGATTCATGAAACAGACGTGTGATAAGTTGGAAGAAACAGAGAAGAGTCTAATGGATGTGACTAAGACTGGTTTGAAAGACAAGCAACAAGCTGAAGAGTATGTGACCTTCATTAGTGATATTGTGTGGAATCTATCTCTCTTGCTTCAGATAGCACCTTGGGTTGCAGTGTGTGTTAGAGTGTAATTCGTAGACTGTCTATACACTGGTGACAGATGCTCACGATCTTCTGTTCCCATCCACAGTGAAAACACTTCTGACTGTTGCTTATTCGATTGTATCATCATCACCAGATGTTCAGAAGCGTAAGAAAGTCATTATAGATTGAAACACAGAAATTCTTTCTCTTTTCAATGTACTCTGTGAGAAATGCTTATTCTGTTATGCTGATCCTTCTCTCCAGCCAACAAATCCTGCTTATTCCAATGATGTGGATAATCAGCAATCTCTCTTCTTCACATATCTTCGTGATCATATGAATGAGAAGGATTCTCTTGATGCAGCTTATCTTCATGAATTTGTACCCCAGCGTCTTTCTCAATGTCTCCTCTGGGATGATGTTCAGCGTGCTTATTTCATGGAGACTTTATCAGTATGTGAGAGGAATGACATTAAGGGATAGCCAAAACTCGAGACAAACTTCGAGGAGACTCTGAATAAGTTATCCATTCGTAGAGAACGAGCCAAAGCTCAACATAAACCCATGTCACAACGTCAATTTGCTTTGGATGTGGTAGGATCAATGCTTGAGAGTAACTATTAGCTCTCTTCCATGTTCCCTGATTATGGTCGTGCTTTCATAGAAACTCTCTGTCAATATTATCACTTACAAGATGGAAACGAATCATCCTTACAGAATGTAGTGGAACTTCTGTTAAATAATGATCTTCCCCGTGATCTTGCCTATCTGAACAAGCATGCTCGAACACTGAAGGAGTTATATGTATGGAATGAAATGGATTTGAGAGATAGAATTCATCTGGAGGTGATTCTGAAGCTGATAAAGCAAGAGTATTGGAGAGTCTGTTTAGTCCAAGAGAATTAGAGAAAGTTAATGCTGATTGGAAGGATAATGATTAGTTGAAGAAATTAGATGAAAAGGAAGCAGAAGAGAATGATGAGATGATGTCAAATGTAACTCCTGAAATGAGGAAACGAATCTTATCTGACTATTACAGGAATATGTATGAGGATGAGGATGCAGACCAAGAATTCTTTGATAGTATTCGGAATGTGAATCGTGATATTGATGAGAGTGAGAAAGATGAAGAGAGTGGTGTCAAGGAGATCGTGGTTCCAGTTGTTGAGAATTCTGTTGGGAAGAAGGGTGGAGCAAAGGGAAAGAATAATGGGAATGGTTCAGGCAAGGATAAAAATGTTTCCAAACCTAAGAATAAGGAATCGAAGCCAGCTTCAAAGGATATCAAATCTGCTCCTAAGGAAAATAAGCCTAGTCTTAAGGATAACAAATCGAATTCTAAGGAGATCCAATCTGCTCCTCAAGATACCAAGAATTCAAAGCCAATCAAAAGCAAATCGGACAATCCTTATCGCAAAAACATTGAAAGGAATAAATTGAACCACCATCGTAAGGAACGATTCGACAAGAAACATGGGTTGATATCGATTGTTTGTTTCACTTACCAAGGAATGACGGGGATTCAAACATGGGGATCCCAATTCCACGTTTGACCAAATCGTTTGATACTCAATTCTATGAACAGCTCCATTGTCTTAAGAAGATTTTGTATCTCACGATCTCACTGAATAATTGATTAGTTGCTACGCTGGGCCCTAAGACCACTCGTGTGGGATGGATTGGTACTGGTGTGATGGGAGGATCCATGTGTCAACATCTTATTGATGCTGGTTATCAATGCACCGTGGTAGGAGCCGCTTTTATTCCTCGTTTATCTTTTAGTTTAACCGTACTCCTAGCAAGTGCAACGGACTCGTTGCTAAGGGAGCTAAGCTGGTTTCAAGTCCTTTGGAAGTTGCTCAGAATTCTGATGTCGTTTTCAGTATTGTTGGGTATACTTTGCTTTTTATTGTTGACCATAGCTATCCTGCTGATGTGAGACAAATTGCCCTTGGGGAGAAGGGACTTCTGAAGGGACTGAAGGCATATACATATTTGTTGTGTAATCGATAGAAAGGAGGAATCTACGTGGATATGACAACAAGTCAGCCTTCTCTTGCTCAGGAATTGTATGCTGCTGCTAAGGAGCAGGGATGCACTACTCTTGATGCTCCAGGTAGTTTATAGCGAGTATAAATGATATCTAGTTTCTGGAGGTGACGTTGGCGCTCGTACTGGAAAGCTTTCGATTATGGTAGGAGGAGACAAGACAACATATGATGATATGCTTCCCTTATTTGGTGTAGAGTCTGAGCTTGAAAGTGATCCTTAGTGCATGGGAACCAATATCAAGTATATGGGAGGACCTGGATGTGGTCAGCACACTAAGATGGTGAATCAGATTCTGATTTCTACAATGATGGTATTCATATTAGAGGATTGTGAAGTAGATTGGAGTGTGTGAGGGATTACTCTATGGATACAAGGCAGGTCTGAATCTGGATGAGGTGATCGCTGCTGTGGGTGCTGGCGCTGCTGGATCCTGGAGTATTAACAATCTGGGACCTCGTATGCTGAAGAGAGACTTCAATCCTGGTTTCTTTGTGGATCACTTCATCAAGGATATGGGAATTGCTTTGGAAGAGGCTAAGAGAATGAATTTGTCGCTTCCTGGACTTGCACTCGCCAATCAACTCTACATGTCCGTGAAAGCTCAGGGTAATGGAAAGCTGGGTACTCAGGCTCTAATGCTCGCTTTGGAGAGTATGAATGGAATGGACAAGGGTATTTCTGTGCAGAAGAAGGATTTAAGTGTTTGTTTGTGAGTCCACAAATAGTCTCGATTTTGGTGCTGAAACGGTCAAGGTTGGGAATAACCTCAAAACGACATTGAACCTCTTTGGATTCCCGATAAATCAGTACCTTTACTTTTCAGAGTTGTAATTTCATGTAGAGAGAATCACGATGACGTTTCAGTTCAGTGATGAAAAATGGTTCGTTCCCTTGGAGAAGTATACTGAGGACACGTATACAAACAAGGAGGAATCGATTTTCAAGTGCAGAAAACGAGTGAAATCTCTATGGTTGGCGTTATTCTTAGGGAAAGGAGCTGCTAGAACAAGAATCTGAGAAAGCGAGACAACTTCAACGGTAGAAGCGAATAGCAATATTTATTTCGTAGAGAGAGCGATATTGGTGATGCCAAGTGGTTACGCAAGATGCTCAATTCTGGTACTCTCACCGATAAAATGGGAGCAATGGCATCACTTGTGCAGAATGATCCTGTTCATAATATGGATATGATCGAATCTCTTTTGGCTATGGCGAACAAGAAAGGAAAGCGTGAAGCTCAGCTGTCGATTCAATCATTGCGTGAACTGTTTACATATTTCTTGCTTCCTGATCGTCCTTTGCGATATATCAGTCAGCAACCATTAGAAGCTGAGGGAGTTGATGACAAGACAATTATTCTTTTCTACTTTGAGCATCTTCTGAAGCAAAAGTATGCTGAGGTGAGCTCTTATTATCGGAATGACATATAGTTTATCGAATTACTCAAGAAATACAGTTTTGATAATCAAGCCTTCTTTAAGAAGATTGCCATCACCTCAATCTTCCAGCTTCTCGAAAGCAAGCCTGAACAAGAGCAGGCTTTGCTGATTATGCTTGTAGAGAAAATTGGAGATCCAGACACTACAGTTTAGACTAATAATTAGAATAATGCATAGATTAGTTCGCATGCTGTGTATTTGTTATTGAAACTTGTTCGTGAGAATCCTTACATGCGAATGGTGGTATCGAAAGAAGTACGTCAATTGTTGATTCGTTCGGATGTTACAATCAAAGCAGTGTATTATGGCACCTGTTTCCTGAACCAACTGGAATTTTCTCCAGAAGATAATGATTTTGCTGTGGATCTGATTACTTTCTATTTCTCCTTATTCCGGAAGTATGCTACGTTAACATTAGAAGCAGATCAGAAACAGAAGAAACAGAAGAAGCAACGAAAACACCGTAAGCCATCCAAAGCCAATGTGGAGGAAGATGCAAATGAGACTCGTCTCAAGCTTTTGGCTGCTATTCTTACTGGAATCAATCGAGCTATGCCATATGGTAACAGTATGATTAATTGATTGGATTGAATGATTAGCTCCTGAAGTCTTAATTAACAAGCAGTTAGATACACTTTATTATATCGTGCATTGTCATCATTGGGCCTGCTCAGTTCAAGCCATGCTGTTGTTATTCACTATTGTATCAAATCATCGTATCATTGTGAGATTGTATAAACTCTAGCTTCTTACGCACCTCGATTCTATCGTGCTTTGTATACTCAAATCCTTTCACCTGAATTCCTACACTCAACAAAGAATTCCTTATTCTTGAATCTGTTATATCGTGCACTTAAGCATTGTACTGACAGAGCTACAGCTATGGGCTTGTTAAAGCGTGTGTTACAATGTGCTTTGATGATGCCTGCAGCTATGGCTTGTGGTTTGTTGTTCATGGTATCAACAGTAATGCGAGAGAGAGAGGATTTAGCCTTGGGTCCTCGTTTACATTCTATGCTTGCTAATCATTCATTTGATAATCTGTGCCCTGAAGAGGTGAAAGAAGAAATTGAAAGCAAGCAAGAGAAGGAAGAGAGGGATGAGGAAGAGAAGGAAGAGAGCGAGAAGGAAGAAGAGAAGGAAGAAGAGAAGGAAGAAGAGAAGGAAGAAGAGAAGGAAGAAGAGAAGGAAGAAGAGAAGGAGATGGATGAGAGTGATGATGTGAAAGATTTGGATGAATCATTTTTCAGTGATCACGAACAGAACAAGGAACAGGAAGAAGAACAGTCTGAACCTGAACCTGAGCCTGAGCCTGAGCCAAAGCCAACACCCGAATCCACTTCTTCGCTTCCTCCAGTTCACTACAGTCTTTATGCACGAGATCCAGCTTTTAGTCATGCTGAAGATACGCTATTCTTTGAGTTATCTCTCCTTGAACACCATTATCATCCAACAGTTGTGAAGTATGCTCAGATTCTTCTTCAGGGTGGTGCCATCATCTGTGATGGAGATCCTCTGACTGACTTCAGCAACAAGACATTCCTTGATAAGTTTGCTTACCGGCACGCAAAGAAGAAGGATATAGAGAATGCTAGAAACCGGGGATCAACCGTTCTACAGCCGAAGAAGCGAGGTTCTCTGCGAACGGAGCCTGTGAACAGTGAGGCCTTCTTACAGCAGAAGGAAGAGGACATTGCAGTTGAAGATCGCTTCTTCTATAAATTCTTTAAAGAACGAGCACGTAGAGGTGAAGGAAAGAAGAAGAAGAATGAAGAGAGTTCAGATGATGAGGCTGCAATGGATGCGTTTGCTGAAAGTATGGCTGAAGATATTATGAAAGGTCGTGTGGGTAGCGAAGATGAAGATATTGATGATGATTTTGGTGATTTGGCAGATCAGTTTGAGGAGGAAGAGAATGGTCGTTTCTTAGATGAGGGAGAAGAAGTGGAAGATGATATGGAAGATGATGAAGAAGAAGAAGAGGAGGATGGTCGTATGATTGTGGATGAAGGAGATAACGGATCGCGAAAGAAGACACAAGATCACAAGAAGAAAATGAAATCTCTTTATGCTTCTGCTGAAGAGTTTGAAGCTATGCTGGAAGAGACGGCTCAAGCTCGTAAGGAGCGAGAAGAGACCTTCAAGAAGCGATCTCATAAACGAGGTCGTGGAAATGGAGGAAAGAAGGGATTTAATGGAAAGCGCAGAAAGTGAATGGGGTCGTTTATTGTTGTTTTTAATTGTTGATTCACAAACAGAATAGGGAGCCATCACATTCTTATAAAATGTCATCAGGCGCTTTATATTCTATCAATTATTTCGTGAATCAGAACTTACTACAAGAGTATCAGCAAGATCACGGATATCCATCTTTAATTCCCAGTAGTTATGATTCTCTGGGACCATGTTTCCAACATCCAAGTTTAGATATTGTTCTTCTGCAACCACATAATCTCCTCTGAGAAGAGAGGCACGAATAGACATCAAACCTTGAACCACATTCTCTGGAAAAGCCTTCAAATGTTTCAGGTGAGACAAATTTTGTTCGATTGATATACATCTTCGTCTCACATCCTCTACTTGGTCTTTGTCGCTAATAGTATCTGCATATTCTCTATATTCCTTTAAAATCATCTCAAAGAACGAAAGGAGGGTTTTACGAGTCGATAAGTTTAAGGATGAAGCGATATGATCTTGAATAACATTGTCATAGTGCTTATTCTATATAACGACAATATCAAGAAGGCTACAGAAGGGTGGATTACGGATATCGCTGCTCTTTTTGAAAATGGAAAATCATTAGAAATATCATTCTCACATGGTTGTGGGAATGACTGACAATCATCTTTGATCACTTCACTTTGAGTAAATACAATAGGTTGGTGTTTTTGGAGCCCGTTTATGTTTTGTTTTCTATGGTAGTAATACAAATGAACTCCTACTTCCTTAACTTTTGTCTTTCTTTCCGTTTCTTTCTCCTTTCTCTTTCCTTCTCTTCCTTTGATTGTATAGATTGATCCATCACTTATTAATGATAACACTGAATTCCCGCAATCCATGACTATTAGCAAATCACTCTTCACATCATTTCTAGAATACCTTCATTCTTGCTTATTTGAGTGCTTTCTAAATGAAATTGTGTTTCCTCGCTCTCCTGTTCGCGCTTACTCTGTGCGAAACAAAAATGGAAAATGGTATCATGGTTCTTGATGATTCCAACTTTCAAACGGTGACAAAGGAGAATGAAAATATGTTTGTCGAGTTCTACTCTTCAGTACTGGTGATTTGCAAATATTAATTCGTAGAGAGCTCCTCGTTCGTTAGAATTGGTCACTACTCTTGAAAAGATTGTTGCTGACTTTAAGGAAAAGGGAAAGAATGTAATTATGGGTAAAGTATGATTCGGAAACGTACATCACTTGCAGATTGACCATGCAACAAATCCCAAGATCGCAGGCATTTACAGAATTAGTGGATTTCCTATTTTTTATCATTATAAGAAGGGAACACCTTCTTTCTATGATGGTGAATTGAAGGAGAAGTAAGTATTTTCCATTCTGCTTACTTCAGAGACATTTCTTTTTTCATTGAGAAGAAACTGGAACCTGGTCTGATCCTTGTTAAAAGCGATAAGGAGATTGAAGATGCTGTTGCTCGTGGCTTTCCAACTCTGGTTGGTCATTTTGAGAAGAAGAGTTCTAAAGAGTTTAAGAACTATAAAAAGGCTGCAAGTGCTTTCTCTGAGTACATTACTCTATGTGTCGTAGGAGAAGCCAACGTCGAAATTCCTATGAATACTGTATACATCTATGCTAATGGAGAGAAGAAAGTGTATAATGATAGTATGTCTGTTGGAGTGGGGTGATTCATAGAAATGACTGTGAAGGGATTGAAAAAATGGATATCAATTAAGTCACTTCCTCTGATTATTCCTTATGAGCGTCAGTACATGAAAGTGATGTTCATGAAGGATAATGAGGTCTTTGATCATCTTCTCTTATTCTCTTCTAGCAAGTATTTAATTGAAAATCCCGAAATCAAGACACTCTTCGAGCAGATTGCCATTGATTACGAGAGTCGTTTATTCGTTGTGAATATCTATGAAAAGAATCAGAATATGTTGGAATTCTTCGGTGTGGATCCATCCAATCTGCCTACATTGAGTATGGTGAGGATATGATGGTGATTTGATGTGTAGGTCAAGAGTGGTGAGAGTGAAGTTTCAAAGTATGCTTTCCGTGGCGAATTTGAGGATGCTGCTATTCGTGAGTACATTGAACAATACTTTAGAGGAGAACTGAAACCTTTTATCAAATCAGAGGAACCTTATAAGGAGCGTGACGGAAATGTGAAAGTGCTGGTAGCTAAAGACTATGCTGAGTTTGTATTTAATGAAAAGGTGAATGTATTAGTGGAATACGTTGTTTCAGTACGATATGAAAGAGGATTAAATAATAGAATTGCAAAGCTTGTGATGAGTTGCATGATGATGTAAATGTGATCGCTGGCTATTTTGTGGATGTTCCTGATATTGATGTAGCAAGAATTGATATATCCAAGAATGATATTCCTGGAATTGAAATGAAATCATATCCAATGTTCGTTATGTATCCTGCAGGTGAGACGAAGCGAATGGGAAAGACACTGGAGAAGCGTGCTGATCTTGGTGTAGGTGATGGAAGAGGAATTGAGAGCTAGTCATTAATGCAGTTCATTAAGGATAATCGAGTGAGTGTTTCACCTAAAGATATTTTTGACACATTGGCTCAAGAATCGGAAGTGGAGGTTGAACTGTAATTATCATTTGTTTGTTGTAGAGAACAGAGTCAGATTATTCCTAATGAAGTGATTATAAGTATCTTATCTTTGTATCGTGATAAAAGGCATATCTAAGGAGTGTTTGCTTCTTTAAGATATTTCTACAGATTTGTTGCTTCGATCACTTAATTATTCGCTTGTTAATGAGTTTGAAAGGAAGATTTGCATATTTTGATAAGAATAGTCACTCTTTGTTACTTGGTGATGGCTATTATCCCAAACCTAAAGATGATGAAGTACTTATACGTGTTTTGACCTGTGGCATATGCCGTACAGGTAATTCATTGATTCTATGCTGATAATAAGATCTCCATGTTATCGATGGTGATCTTCCTGATTCCATACCAAATGTAATTCCGGGTATTATTAGCTATTGAATACCACAAGTAGGTCATCAAATTATTGGAATTATTGAAGAACTTGGAAAGGATGTGAAGAATGTAGAAGTGGGTGATCAAATCGGTATTCCATGGCTTGGAGGATGTTGCTCAAAATGTGATTATTGTAAGGAAGGAAAAGAGAATCTTTGTGATCATGCAATGTGGGTTCGTTCTTACATAATAATCACTAGATATACAGGATATCAGAAACATGGTGGATTTGCAGATTATTGCGTTGCCAATGCAGCCTTCTGTTTCCCTATCCCAAATCACTATTCTCCTGTTCAGGCAGCCCCACTACTATGTGCAGGTCTCATTGGCTATCGTTCGTTGCGTAAGACAGGTACTCCAAAGACATTGGGTTTGTATGGCTTTGGTTCTTCAGCACACATCGTCATTCAGATGGCTCGTCATCTTGGAATAGATTGCTATGTCTTTACACGTGATGGAGATGAGAAGAAGCAATCTTTTGCTCTATCGTTAGGAGCCATATGGGCGGGAGGAAGTAGTTCTCTACCTCCTCACTCTCTTGATGCATGTATCATATTTGCTAGTGAGGGACCTTTGGTGGTTGCTGCTTTGAATGCTGTAAAGAAGGGAGGAATTGTTATTTGTGCTGGTATTCATATGACGGATATTCCTTCGTTTCCTTATTCGTCACTCTGGAACGAGAAGAGACTGGAATCCGTAGCGAACCTAACAGTTCAAGATGGACGGGAGTTCTTTGAGCTAATCTCTCAAGTACTGAATTAATGATGATATAAACAATAGGATCCAATTGAAACGAAAGTAAATCTATATAAACTGGAAGAAGTGAATACTGCAATTGATGACTTAAGGTAACACTGTAGTAGTATTTGCTTATGAATAGACATGGTCGTTTAACAGGTTCTGCAGTAATTGTTGTGGATGAATCACTCTTGAGTACATCATAGTAGTGTTTACTGAAAACAATGATTAACACTTGCAGCATTCATGATACTTAGGGCAACAAGGACAAATCCAACGAAGTGGCCAAAGTAACAGAAGAATCACATGAATCACAACAAGGATTACAGTAAGAAGTACAAAACGAAGGATTCCAAACACAAGACAGTAGGTAATAAAGTCTGTGTATTGTGCAATCTACATATCAATGATTCAGAGAATGAAAACAGGAGTCTTCTTCAAATAGGTATTCACTGCTTCAATCACGACAACACAACGAGTAAACACTAAACCTCATTCCTTCATACATTTCAAACAAATCTTCATAGCATTAATAAACACCACTTTGAATTGCTTCCAACTTGCTACAATAAATTGTATTGCTTTCATTACATAGGGAGTCATCGCAAAATAGCACTTGCTGAAGTAAGGAGCCACAGTAGAATAACATTGATGAATGTATGGAGCCACCAAATCATACATCTCATAAACTAATATTAAATAGATTATTTAAATCATACTTTTAGGGGACACCTTATTCCATACCTTTGTCATGAACTTAACTACATTAGCATAATACAGCAGGGCCTTTCTCTTAAACATTTGACAAGACTCATTCGTTGCAAGGAAAGTACAAAAAGCAGACCACTTCGTCTGTACGAATTCCATACTCGTTATATAGTACTTCTTCAAGAGCGTCCAATCATTCTCCAAAGTAGGAAGAACCTTTAGCTCAATGAAATCAACAATAATTTGTAGGAGATTGAAATTCTTTCCTGCTTCCTTTAAAGAAACTCTCAAGGACTGCACTTTATCTGAAAGACCCTTAATCTGCTCTTCCTGTTCTTTAATGAGCTAATACTTATCCTAAGAAACTGATACTCACTTTCTTCATATTCAGGTTTTCCTTGAGCTGATTAGCTACAGATTCTTCCATACTCTTGAACTTTTCCTCCTGACTCTCCTTATATTCTTGGAACTTCACTGTCATTTCCTTTAAACTCTTCTCCTTCTCCTCCTGTCAGTTACAAAATACTTAAATTCTTACAAGAACCTTCCTGAGTTGTGCAATCGTTGCTGAAACCTTAGTTTGATCAGAAGGCTAGAAATCAGGAATAACAATAACGATCCTACTTCTACGGGAGTGTTATCCACATTCACTTCAACAAATTCTTCACAAACGGCAACATTGAGGATACAGGTGAAGAATATGAAACAGATGATTTCTACATGTTCAACAGTGTAAACAAATAAAGTACTATAAGAAGTTTTCATTTGAATATCTCTGCAATAGGAAATATGGAATCCATCAAAGACAACCGAATTGCCGTTTTAATTTGGAAGGATGAAGAAACATTAAACAACTATGATGACTCAACAGTAATCTTCATTCTCTTCTCTAGAGGTAGTTCTGATAAATTGGCATCCGGTACAATTGGACCAACCACTTCTGAGTTGGGATTGATATAATGGTTGATGCTCTGTGTCCTAAGGTCGGTGGTTGCTCGATTCACATGAATCAGCGTTTCACTTTGGATACCTTCAGGAAGGTAGTTTTTATCTGTGGAATAATCGTATTCACCAGTTTGTAAAATTACAGATGGAATGGGCATGGCCCCACTTTCATGAATGATATCAGCAACTCTTCCATAAGCGAGATATAGTTCATTTGATTTGCTTGTTAGCGCTAAGTATACAACAGTCTGAGCAAGGGTATTAAAACAGAGTGGTGCTCCCAATTCCTTGCAAATCTGAAAACAGCTCGTAGTAACAATGAGTGCCTGAGGGTCTGCAAGTCCTATGTCCTCTGTAGAACATCGTACGAGTCGCCGAGCAATGTACAAGGGATTCTCACCGCCTTCCAACATACGGGAAAGCCAATAGATCGAAGCTTGGACATCACTACCACGCTACGAATAAGAATGAAAGAATAAACGAACAATTGATTTGTGCAAAGCTGAAATGGCATTATGGTGTTCTTCTCCATTTTTATCGTATCGAATGAAATGCTCTGTAACGAGAGAATCAATAGTAGTTGTAGTGACTTCACCAAAACAACACCGAGAACAATTATCTAACAGATTCAATGCAATTCGAGCATCTCCATCTGCCTTTAATGCAATATAGTTGAGAATAGTATCATTGATAATCATCTGCTTGTTAATTCACTCATCCATCCCAACAGTACTGCTTTTCAATAACTCATCACTATCTAGTGCTCTCTTTAGAATCAATACCAATTCGTCATTTGTCAGCAATTTCAAAGTTATTATTTGACATCGAGACAGTAGTGCCTATACTCATTAAAGGTTATTGGATGATACGGCATTGATTGTAAAAGAAGGATTCTCTGTTGTTGCTCCGATCAGTACTAATGTGCCATGTTCAACATATGGGAGGAAAATATCTTGTTGTATCGTACTGAATCGATGAATTTCATCCATAAACAAAACTGTTGGTAAACCTCGAAGACGAAACTCATTTTCGGCCTTTGTTGCTATAGATTTGATATCTTCAACACTGGATGTGCAGCAGGAGAGAGTCACAAACGGACAACGAGTATGGTGAGCAATCACAGTAGCAACAGTTGTCTTTCCACATCCTGGGGGCCCAAATAATATGATTGAAGGAGGAGGATCTCGCTCAAAGAGAGCTCGAACAACCGAATCTTTTCCAAAGAGTTCACTATCCCCCTATTTTCAATATCCAATGAATTCCCCTACAGCCATTTGTTCAAAATTCGTTGGTCGCATTCGTTCTGCAAGTGGTTTCCATTCCCCGCCAAATCGTTTTTTCGTTTCGTTCTTCTTTTCTGGTGTAGTTACAACCGTTGTCACACTTGGAGGTATATTTCTTTGTTCTGAACTCGAAGCATCTGCCTTGTCTCCTGTCTCCTCTTCAGAAACTCCAATTTCCCTCATTTTCTCCTCTACTGCATGACGTTGAAGACATGACTCGACATGTTGTTGAATACTTGTTTTTATGAACTGCATTTCATCCCATTAATGTTGAATTACACTATTGAAGCAGATAGGGCATTGTGAAAAGAGACTGTCAGAATCACCTTGTTCCAGAGAATCTCCCTTGGATCTGGAAGGTGTGGATCCCGATTTCAAAGATTTCAAGATACTCATCCTACCACAGAGTAAATGAATGACACCAATGTCGGTTTCTTAACGGTATTTGTGTCATGGTTCTAAGCAAAGACGAAATTCAGAAGATGATGGGCTTTGACACAATCATAATTGTTTTGTTAGCAATAAAGATGCTCATTTCTTTATTGCTGTATTGTTTCATTATGAGCATAGCATACTGTGACATTGTTTGTTCTCCTGACTTTGTGTACATGAAGACAATTCGACAATGTCAGGATCAGTGTTCTAAAGAGTCTTTTTTGGTTCTTGATGGGGATATTATTGTTTATAGTAGTCCTTTTTGTGAAGATTATGAGTGTCGCATTCTTGAGGGTTGTCTTCCTCCATCTCAAAATCTTCAGTACTCTGTTATGTTAGTTGATAGTTCAAAGAATTCATGGTCTTCAGGATCTTGGTTAACTATTGTAGGTGAGTATGGAAACACGTTGTTTAAGAATTATTTGACGGAGTTGCATGAGGAGGTGTATTCTATTTCGTTTTATCGTCCAATTTCGAAAGATGATGTTTGGAAGTTGACATACAATATGATTACAGGGTCTTGGACCTCTTATGGATACAGTGATTCTGCATGGTCATCTGTTACTTTGGGTTCAGTTCCGATTGTTGTTATGGGAACTCAGTATTTGCGAAAGAAATTCGTTGGTTTGGAAGGTATGGCATCATATGAATTGAGTATGTTTTATAAGCATGGTGTTGTTGCATACGTGAATGGACGAGAAGTGGTTCGAGATAATATGCCTTCAGGTTCAATTCAGAGTTCTACATATGCTACTATGATGTATGAAACGGAATCGTATCATTCATTCATTCGTCCAGGAAACGAAGTGAAAAGTGATAAATCAATTCTAGCTGTTGAATTACACTTCGTTCAGGGTGTCCAACAAACATCTTGTACATTCAATGCCTTTGTCGCATTGTATACTCCTTCTATATCTTCATCTCCCTGTTGGGTTCTACCGTTTGACATAACAATGAGTTCTCAAACGAATACGAGGTCGCATACTTCCAGTGAGACACAATCCAGTTCATCTTTCAATTCTGGTGATACTGTTCCGTTTCAAGCATTCAATTTTAATAAGGACGATTGCTATATGATCAATCCTTTCACATTCGCCACTGTTGACTTTCTTTTCGATACCACAATTCGGTCCTTTATCAATGGTCTGCGTTTTTGGCCATCATCTGATGTATATAACACCCCAAATGAGTTTTACTTTGGAGGGATCACAGGGGCATCAGTAGAGTCTTTGCCAATGATGCATGCTACCAACATCCGTTTCACTAGCAATCATTACTCCACCTTCTTTGGATATCTGAACACTGGGATATTCAACTCGTATCGACTAACCGTTCCGAAGGGGAATGGACAGGCTCTGTATCTCTGGGAAGTCCAACCTCTCGTCTGTGCTCTTGAAGACCCTCAATCCATTCCATTTGATCCAAAACAATACTCATTTTTTGTCAATCAAGAAATCGACCCGATTTCTCCATCGATTTTTGGTTTTACACGATGTTCAATATTACCTGCCCTTCCAGATGGTTTGTATGTTGATGAAACCTCCTGTACAATCCGTGGCATACCAAAAGCACCTCAACTTCTCACAGAGTATCGTATTATCTCTACTGGTAGTCAAGTTCTATCAGGTGAAGTGAGTATTGAGGTGAAACAATCAGAAGGGAACCTTATTATTATTAGACGACAGTATGGAGACAAAGCAATGCAAGAATCATTCTCAATTTTCAGTGAAGATGATGGCTCATTATTGTATTCAGTACCTGTGAATAGTGGCCAAATACCGTTCACTTCTACTGAGGTTATTCTTCATGTTACTTGTCCTTTGATTCGTATCGTATTGGATTGTGTGGAGAAATCATGGTCTCCAAACTCCTATGTGTATATCTTATTTCGTCTGAACGATAAGGAAACAGAGACTCTTCTCAGAGCTTCATTTGATGAGTATTTGAATCTTCCTTCATCGTATGTTCTATTTGCCCAGTATGTGATTCCTCCGAAATCACTGTGGTTTTATACTGATTCTATTTCTGAGAAGTGGTATGATGAAACAGTGAATAATTGGATACATGGAACTATGGATCATTTTCCTGATTCGAACTCTCAGATTCAAATGTATAAGAAAATCTTCACAATTGATAGTCTTAATCGTGCTTCTGGATTTGTAGTGAATATCCGTTATAGATATGGAGTGATTCTCTATCTCAATCGCCATGAGGTCTATAGGAACCATGTCACTGGTCCACTTCAACCCAATCTCTATGCAAAGTCTTCCTATAATACTCTATTGTATCGATCTGTATCACTTCCTATTCGATCAATTGCTGATAGGAAAGCTCGTGATTATCTTGTGGAGGGGGAGAATATTATTGCATTAGCAGTGATAGCTCAAGGACAAAAACAAGTAGCTTCGTATTATGATTGTACGTTACAGTTGCTACCTTTGGGAGAGAGTTCCCGTGTCTTGGATTACAATGTTTCTTCATCCCGTTGTATTTCTGGTGATGAAGCTTTCATGCTTCATCACTCTTTCATGATGAAGGCCATTGATTGTCCCCATGGAGATATTATCCTTTCATTTGCAAATGATCGTCATGAATGGATTTCATCTCTCATAGTACAAGCGGCTTATGATTCCTTGAAGGAAATTCCTCAAGGATTTACAGTTTCAGCTCGGAATCATGAAGATTCGGACTGGACTACGCTGAGTGTTGTAAAGAATTTAACATTTTTTCTTCCTGGTCAGAGTATTCGTATCTGGTTTGAAAATAACAAGGCTTATAATAAGTATCGAATCAGTAATTTCTTCAATTCTGAATCTCTTGTTACTATCAATCGACTGGATCTGTTCAGTGATTGCACTATCATACCTATCAACAATCTAACGTATAGTGATATTGTTGTGTATCAAGGTATCCAAATGACTGAACTGTATCCATCTTCTCCTTATTTCACTAATTTCACGATTCAGCCTCCTCTTCCTCAAGGTCTGTTTATCGATCCATTCACAGGAATCATTCAAGGCCTCACAGAAGATCAGCCAATGGATATCCAGTTCACAGTCACAGCACGTCAAGTCACAGGTGGATGGCAATCGGCAGTCTTCCATCTGTTTATTGACATTTGTGAGGATTCATATACGTTAGTGAACGTTATCTTAAAGACATCTCGTCTTCCTGATAACAATCGATTGGTTATCACACAAGGATCTCTATCGAATTCTGACCCAGTGATTGTTGTCGATCCTATTCCTTGTTGTAATGAATTCGTATATCAGTCTTTATGTCTGATGTACGATGTGTACACACTCTTCTTTGAAGAACGCCTCGTTCATGTCCCTCATATTGATACTGGGTATTCCTTGTCTGTTAGTGATCCACCTTTCATTGTGGATACAGTATTTCTTCATGATCATTCTTCTTCTTCTAACATTTCTTCCATGTTTTCGACTCACTTACCATTTGAGATGAAACGATCTTTGTGGAAGGTATATGGTGAAGAAGCAGTTCCAACCTCATGGACTGATTATGACTTTGATGATCGAACATGGACCAATATGTATCCTTCTCTTCTTCCTCCTATGAAAGTTGATACATTGTACTTGCGTCGATCGTTCTTTATTGATCGATTGGATGCAGTTCCTGTGTTGAATGTTCATGTCTGGTATATAGGAGGTATTATCGCATATTTGAATGGGGTACGTGTTGCCCGTTTCCGAATCTCATTGGATAATACTCTTCAATCAACCAATCAGGAGATCATTTCAAATGTATTTCATATCCTTCTTGCTATCTCTGGTGGTCGTAACGAGAGTAATGTTCTTGCAATTGAATTGAGATTTCAGAAGGGTTCAACTCCTTACTTTGATGCTACTGGCATCTATGGTGTTGAACCTTGTTCGCGTGTTCTTGATTCAATTACTCTGATTGAGAGTGATCATATTGAGAATCCAAAGGCACTCTTTCAGATGGGTACCTGGGGGATTACCGTCATTCCTAATTCTTATCCATTCATTTCTTGGCGTGTTGATAATGAAGAAGGATCTCTCTTCAATCAGTATCGGTTAGTATCAAGACAGGACTATGAGGGATTATCTTATGAATTGTCAGCTCTTATTCCACATACAAATCAAGATGAAATGTTGGCCGTTTCTGTCAATCAGACTCTTCTCTCTCATACTTCACATCGTCATTCTGTTCCTTATGGTATGATGGGATTCAGGGAGTTTCATTGGTCACTTCATCGTGCTGTGTGGATGACACATCAATTCCTTTCATTTTCATTGTACTACTGTCAGAACTCGGCTTTGATTTGTCCTGGAAGTGGAGATTTCCCTCCTGTTGCTGAAGGTCAGATCTCTCCTGCTCCTTGTGAAAATGGTTTCACAGGTTATCGTTATCGTGAATGTATGAATGGTTCTCTTGGAACGATTCATAGAGACCATTGTCATATGCTTCCTCCTGAATGTGTGTCATATGGATCAGACATGATTGAATTTGTCCAGGGATTATTCGGGGAGTCAAATGAGCCTTCATATTTTGGTATCGTAAATCGCTTCTATGTGGATCCTGGATATCCATTGCCTGAGGGATTGGAGCTGGATCCTACCTCAGGAGTGATTCAAGGAATCCCGATGGAAGTAGTGAAATCAGTTTTTACGGTTTATGCTGAGAACGAAGGAGGTGTACGATCATCTAGGATCTTTATTGTTGTTCGGAAAGGGAAGTGTAGTGGAACAGGATTGTTACCTGAGGGTCAAGTTGGTGATGTGGTAACGATTAATTGTCGAACTGTTGGAATGGGGTTTGGAACACGTACCGTGCAATGTATATTAGGTGATCGAGATGGTGTATGGGAAAATGAAAGGGGTGTCTGTGTATCCTATATTTATATTATATTAGTTGTTGCTATTATTATTGCTCTTGTGGTTTCTATTGTGGTTCTCCTTTTCTCTCATAAGAGGAAGGAAGCCTTGCGAAAACGGAGAAGTGTTCGCCATCGCTTGACTTCGGAAGGAAATCGTACAGTTGTTGTATACTAATGAATATTTCAGTCTTGTTTCAATAAACATTATCTCATTCAGAATTCTGTAACATTCGACATTTATCGCAGACGACGGGCTTCACGCTCCCATTCAAGGAGAGTAAGAATGTCTCCCTCGCGAATAGGTCCCTATCCATTAGTCAAAACCACTTGAAACGACCTTCACGTTTCTCACAATGCTACGCTTGCTTGCATCCATGAAGGTGACACGAACCTATACATCATTGTACCTAGAAACCTTCTACCTGAGTAACATTACCAGTGTTACCAGTTCTACCGAGAACCTTATCTACGACAGCGTTCTTGACTTCGTTTTCCTACAGCCGGAGTTAGTTTCGTTCAAAAGAAAAGAACAATCCAAATCTTCTGCTGTGTATTGCAGAAACCTAAAACATACCATTGAGCAATGTTACTAGAATAGAGAACAACTATTATAGCATTAAGAACAAACGACAAGAATAAGGGTCCCCTAAGAATTGGGCTATTTTGGTTGGTCTGGACCCAATAATTGGAGTAGCTCTTTCTCACTTAAGATCCTGCTATAGAGATTATTATGGTTACTATCGCCGTTTTCAAGTCATCCTTTGTGAAGCCCTCTTTGTGCCGCTTTGCAAGTACTGTCAATTCTGCCATTTTCCAGAAGTACGGTAACCCCGC
>NW_014569457.1:0-34069 GCF_000743755.1 Blastocystis sp. subtype 4 | reverse complement strand
TTGGAAGCATGCTGATCTGATCAAGCGTATGGAGGCTAAGAGACTGGCTGAGGCTAGTGAGTACTACAAGAACAAGAAGACTTCTGCCTAAGTGGAATCCGGTCTTTGTCACACTCTTCATTATTTGTTATGTCAACACGATTACAAGACACCTTTAAGTCAGTTCCACCTTGTACACTATTCTTTGTTATTCTATGTATTCTTATCTTTATCATTCAATTCTTCTTTGGTGGAATTGAGGAATGTGTAATAAGTTCTTACTATGTTATTGACAGATTCCAAGTTTATGTACTAGTAAGTATTTTATGTGATATATAGAGGATAATAACGTCTACATTTACGCACTTGAGTATTCTTCATCTTGCTTTTAATCTGTTATCCTTTTACAACATCAGTAGGTGTTTACATGTGATTTGTTACAAAGATACATACCTGGAAAGGAAGTATGGTTCTATATTCATGTTCTACGCCATTCTTCTGTTTACTCTGGTTAATGGACTATTATACGTTGGGATCTACCAGCTTCTTGGAGTGTTGTCATGTTGATTCGTGTTCATTGTAGACTTTTTGGCTCGTCCTTTCATTATGTTTCTGCTGCTGGATTTTCTGGTGTCATTTTTTCGTTGCTGACATTGGAATCCTACGTGATTGAGGTGGATACACTTCCGTTTGTTTGATCTCTTCATTTCATTATAGAATATTTGGTCTTATCAATGTGCCAAGAAAATGGTTCGCTGTAGTATATTTGATTCTGATGTCTGTACGAATTGTTGAACGTATTAACCCTAGGTCATTATGCCAGGAGTCAGTTTTATTGGTCATCTCTGTGGTGTTGTCTCTGGTTTCCTCTTCGCTTCAGGATACTTGAATTGGCTTGTTCCAATGCACTGTCTGGTACGTGTCGAGAAGGGCTGTTTCGGAAGTATGCTGAAGAAATCTGATGCATTCGTAGGAGTTGGTGATTGGATCGAATTTAGATCTATATTCCAGAGCTTCATCAAGCTTTGGGGTCCTGTCTATCTTTTGGAACCATGATATGTCAAGCGTATGAAGGTTTAAAATCAGTGGGAAAGGTGTGTATTGTCGGTATATTAAGTATGTTGAAGTTTATTTTCGACTCCATCTTCCCTCCTGTTATGAAAGTACATATTCTGAAGAGGTGTGATGAATAGGAAGAAGTACCCAAGCCTAATCTAGAAATCAATAGTGACTTGCATGTGAAATGTTCTCCAATAATCTATAGGGAATCAGGAGTTGTCTCAGCTGAAGAAGCTCGACAGAAACGCTTAGAAGCTTTGGCTGCTCGTGGTATCCATTAGTCTTAACAAACAGAGTATTAATAAATGACCCATGGTTTCATGTTACTAAACAACTGTTTATGAATACGTTGAAATGAGAATTTGATGTTTGTAACTCGACTCACTTGAAGAACAGGTGAATATACTAATTCACGCTTCCCTTGTCTATAATTAAGGATACATCTCATTTCCACATCATAGCAAAGATCCCAGGAATACTCCTAGCAATTACATCACTCAAATTCCGTCGAGTTAACAATCCTCGATTGAGACAGAGGATTCTCTGAAGCGTCTATTCATCACTAAGCAAACGTTCTTGTACTGGATCTGGAAGAAAGGAGACTGAGAGAGGTGATTGTGAAGGATCCAGGTCTCGAATAAATGGGAGTGGTTTCACAGTCATCAACTGTTTGGGATCCAATTGCATTTTATGGGCACAAATCTGGTACTGTTGGATATAGGTGATTGGCTCATTTAAATGCAAATCCACAGCATGACTAGTGATTATCATGATTTCTCTCACTCACGTATCAACAGCTCGTTGTGGTAACTGATTCCTATCGATACACACACAGATCCACTGATTCTTATTCTTACTCTTCTTTGTATATACAGAAGAACCCATTTTCAATTCTGTGACCACACATCCCGCGATTTGCATGGACTTGTCCAATCGACCTTCTGTACAGAGTATCTGAGTGACTCTTTGAATTGCTTTCTCGCTGGGTAACATCACCCCACTGATATTGGAACAGACCATCCGAAGCACACTCGATACAATGGCTTCTGGATACGTAGAAAGAATAGTTGTATTGATTCGGCAGATTCCAAGTTCCTGATTATATTCACAGCAAGCCAAAATAGCACTTGTTGCTTCCTCTGATAACTGATCACGAATCTGTTGAAAGAAGTGAATAGCATGCAGAAAGCTTCCCACATCGATATTCTCTTTTTCTCGAAGCAATGATACACCGTATCGAACGCGATTTCGATCATATTGCAGATCCGAGTTTGATGGATCAAAAACATATGGAATCGATCGTTCTTTGCAAGTAGCTAGGAGCCGCTGTTTTGAAACCTCTAGAAGAGGACGGATTCGTCTTGTCCCATCATCCATCTCCTGAACCGACCGCATACAAGCTAATCCATTGATTCCACTTCCGCGGTATAGGCGCATGAGAAATGTTTCGATTTGGTCATCTCCATGATGAGCCAAAATGACATCCCTTGTCTTATAATCGATACATGCAGAGAACAGAATTTTGTATCGTTGCTCTCTTCCTTCCTTTTCTTGTTGTGTTTTGGAAGGAAATTCTTCCTTCTATTCCATAATTCCTTTTTACATGAGTTACCCAATCGATCTTCCTAATAATATGTTCCACATTCATTGATGTTGCCCATTGATGGACTTGCTCTGCTTCCTTTCCACTTTCTAGACGATGAATAGAAAATTGTAAATAATACCACTTCGGAAACTGTGATCTACAGTAACAGCAACTAATCGTGACACCGATGTCCATTCTTTCATCAAAGAAAGGAGAGCCATGCTATCAGGACCTCCAGATAGTGCGACAATTAGCTTGTGACTAGCCTTCTACGGATCATATTCTCTAAACAAGTAGACTGGATTCAGATTACACTTCTTCATCATTTCTGCAAACTCCTCATTGGTAATTGGAGTCTTGGCAGAGTAACTGGGAGGACTTCGAACAACCCCAGTATTCTTTGCGATACTTGCAGTTTTGCTGAAAGATCGACTCAGAAAACGGAGCATTCAGAAAACCTTGTATCAGAACTTTCCACGGGGATGAATCGATATTAAGAACTGCCAGTATTTGAAGTTGATTCGAGAAGAAGGTGTATTCCATGAGTGCTAAGAATTCTAGGAAGATGGACAACGCCGTAAGTGCGGGTTTAGCAACTGATCTTTCCTCGAGCAGCTCTCCTGCTTCGGGAACCATGACTCGTCAGAGTCAGGTGAGTGGAAATGTATAGAATCATTTTGAATGAATATTATATTTAGAAGGGTACAGACGATGTTAGCAGTGTTGAGGCCCTTTGTGATAACGTTTTGAGTAAAGTATCTAATCCCAAGGAGCGTGATGCTGTTAATAAGGCTCTCGGAATTGTGGTAACAAAGTTGAGTATGCAGATTATGGAAGCTAAAAAGCAAACTAGTGATACCGAGTGGGAGAAGAAGTACCAAAAGCTTCAGGATTTTAACAAGGGATTGATGACTCGTCTGAAGGCTGAGCAAGACAAAGCTAAGAATCTTGAAGCAGAGGGAAAGACATTGCACAGCACGATCGAAGAGAAGGAGAAGAGTGTTGCTGCTGAGAAGGAACGCATCGATGCCTTGGAGGTGGAGGTAGCAAAGCTTCGGGAATCTCAGAAGAGTTTCAAGACTCTGGAGGAGGAAGCTTCTCAACTTCGCAAAGACATTGAGGCTCATGAAGCGAAGTTGAAGCAGGAAAGAGCCGATAAAGAAGGACTAAAATCAGAACTGGATCTTATGCAGAAGAAGGTAGAAGAAATCGATACAATGCAACAGATGGTGACACTCTTGAAAGACAAATGTGCAGAGAAGGAACAATTTTTAGCCGAGTGCAAGGAGCATCTTAGTCAGAGTGAGAATGAATTAGAGAGACTTCGTGCCTCAAATGGACAGTTACAAGAGTTACGTGAGGCGAATGAAGACATGAAGAAGGCTGTTGCTGAAGCCGAGAAGAAAGTCGAAGAAGCCATGACTGAGAGTGCCAAGAAGGTAGCCGAAGCAAACGAGAATGCTACTCAGACTGTGAAGGAGACAGAGGCCAGATTGGCTGAAGCCGAGAAGAAGGTGACTGAAGCTGAGAAGAGAGTTGTTGAGTCTGAGAAGAAGGTGTCGGAGATAGAGAAGAAGATTGCAGAAACTGAGCAGAAGGCTGCTATAGATGTAACTGAAGCTGAGAAAAAGGTTGCTGAAGTTGAAAAGAAGGCTGCTGCTGATGTGAAGGAAGCTGAAAAGAAGATTGCTGATGCTGAAGAGAAGGTTGCTGATGCAGAGAAGAGAGTATCTGAGGCTGAAAAGAGAGCAACGGAAGCGGAGCAGAAGACTGTTGAGGCTGAGAAGAAGATTGCTGATGCAGAGAAGAGAATAACGGAAGCAGAGCAGAAGGCAGAAGAGAAGGGAGCTGGTGCTATGAAGGAGGTAGAGAAGAAACTAACGGAGGCTGAGAAGAGAGCAACAGAAGCAGAGAAGAAACTAACAGAAACTACTGAGAAGGTTTCTGAAGCTGAGAAGAGAGCAATGGAAGCAGAGAAGAAGACTGCTGAAATTGAAAAGAGGGCTTCGGATGCTGAGAAGAAGCTTACAGAAGCTACCAAGAAGGTGTCAGAAGCAGAAAAGAAGACTGCTGAGGCTGAGAAGAAGGCTTCGGATGCTGAGAAGAGAATTACTGAGGCTACCAAGAAGGTTTCTGAAACTGAGAAGAAATTGGCAGAAGTTACAAACAATGCAGAAAAGGAGAGTGATGCCAAGAAGAAGGTAGTTGAAGCAATGAAGGAAACAGAGAAGAAGGTGGCTGAGGCTGAGAAGAAACGAGCTGAAGCAGAGCAAAAGGTGACTGGAGCTGAGAAGAGAACAGTAGAGGCAGAGAAGAAGGTTGCTGAGGCTGAGAAGAAGCAAGTTGAAGCTGAAAAGAAGGTAACCGAGACAGAGAAGAGAATTGGTGAACTTGAACAGAAGTTGACTGAAATGACACAGAAGATTGAGAATCAAGTTGCTGACACTAAGAAGAAGGAAGAAGAACTCAAAGCTGCTGGAAAGACTTATGTGGAATCATCACTTCAGTCTTATATTCGTCTTTTGAGTGATACATTAAAAGGAGAAGATGTTCTGAAAACAAAGACAGATAACAAAATTGTGGATAATCGTAAATGTCCTAATTGTCAGTGTAATCTTGTGAAGACTCTTTCAGCTGATGTAAGAGTTTTTATCCCATTCTTATTGTAGAATAAATGTCCTTACTGTACTCTAGTACGTGATGCACAGAGTGCTGCTCAGAAGACTATACAGAAAATGGAGATGGATGATTCAACAGTTAAAGCTATCGTTGGACCTCTCCAAATTACATCCACGCAGATCATTTCTGCTTTGGCGATTTTTGCACTAGTCATGCTTTATTTTGCTACGAGACGTTAAATGATCTTCGTTTTCATGGGTTTGATGTTTGTACAATTAAACTATTCTTTACATATGGAGTTCCTTCATGAATCTTTGGTGAATTTCCAAGTGGCAGTAGATATTACAGAGAATAACTTTGAAATGCACTATCCCTCGATCATCGAAACGATCAACACCTGTGATTTCATCGCCTTTGATCTAGAATTTAGTGGAACGGATTATAAGTCCTATTTCAGAAGTGTGTATGTGGATACAGTACGCTTTGTTGAATTATGTAATGGTATAGTTTGAAACCCGTTATGCAAAGTACCGTGTAGAGTATCATTTTTTGAATGGATTTAATAGTTAGTGCAGAAAACTTCTACCCGATTGAAGTGATTCCTTCACTTATCCTTTATTTCTAGTTGGGAATCTGCTGCTTCACATGGGATAACGCGAGACAGTGGTACGATTTTGCTGTTCAATTCATTGTAGCTATCGAAGTCGACCGTTTAATTTCTTCATAAGTCCGTACGCTCATAAGCTCAATAATCCTAATTTGTCGATTCGAGTAGGAACTTGATGAGAAGTCAAGAGAAGGCTTCCACACTTGGTTTCCTTCGTGAACATAATTTCAAGTTTGGACGTCTTTTTTCTGAGGGGATTCCAACACTAAGAAAGAGCGATGAAGAGAAGATCCTCAATTGCATGCGCATGAGCGTTGATCGTTACGACTACAAGAATGAAAAAGAAAAGAATGAAATCGAGAAGGCGATTCAACAGATCGATCAATGGCTCAGTACAGTCAATGCGGCTACAACCTCTCCCGTCTCAGATGAAGACGATATTCCTGTGACTCATACTCTTCTCCTCGGTCCCTTTGATTCACATAAGCGTAAACTCCTCTATCAACTCGTGGGTCACATGTATCCGTTCCTCTGTATGAGAGAGACAGATGATGATAATGCGGTTTGGATAGTAGTTGATTCTAATGGATAGTCGTTAGGAAAGAGTAAATCCCGTTATACTCGTGTTTACTTGACGAAGAAACCGTCTGAAGTGGCAACGCGTCAGATTCCCGATATCTGCAATCATGCTGGTGTAAGACGTATTGTAGAAGCGATACTTCAATCTCAGAAGCCACTCATTGGATTCCAAGCAATGGGAGATTTAGCATTTATGATTGGAGGAATCTACAGAGAGTTACCGAAACGACTCGTTGATTTCCTTGTGATGATAGAAGAACTGAAAGTGCTTGTGGACATGAAGGTGATTGTTGAATTACCATTCCTTGAGGATGAAGAGTTGGACAAGTGTAGTCTCAGCAAGGCTTATGAGAAGGTTCATGACGTGTATTATGGTGAGCCGGATATTCTGAGTGCATTGATTGATGATGGCAACATTTCACCTCATGATGCTGGTAGGAAGATGTGTGTAGGATGAACCGAAGCTCATGATGCTTATATGACTGGGGTGCTGTTTGTGAAACTCTTATATCGTTGTGGGATGAAGCGAGAGAGTACGAATGTGATTGGAATCCAATTTAGATGTACTGAAGTTCACAGACCTTTTAGAGAATCCAGAGAAACAGAAGGAGTTACCACCAATGATGAAATCGTTTGTAGAGAAGTTGAATCATGTGAATCTGTATCATATGAACCACTCTATGCCTCTTCGTCTTTCTCTCTACAACAATCTCCTGAATCAATATCATGAAGAACTCTGTGATCGAGATGATGTATTGGTGATTGAAAATATTGCTCCTGTGAATGATGGAAATGAGAATCAGTTGTAGTGGTTGAATACGAAGCATTTCTCAACATTCTTCAAGAACAGATATGGAGTGAGTTCAGGTATTTTCTATAATTGGCTGGATGATTTCACACTACTGGTGAAGCTTCCTTCAAAAGATATTGTTTCAAAAGTATGTGAGGATTGGCTGACGGAAGTTACATCAGAAGAAAGTGAAGGAGCAAGATACAGTTCGTCTTCTATTTGTCTTTAATGTAGAAATGCCTACGGACTTCATGAATCGTCATGTGATGATGAAGGATCTGGTGATTTCGCGATTCTCTCGTTATGAAGAGATGTGCTTTGTAAACAAACAGTGTGTTCGCAATTGTTTCTATGTTTGTTTACTCGTCACGATTCTTAGGACATTCTTTGAGTGATAACAGAACTCACTCGTTCTAGAGTTGAAAAAGCTTCTCGTAAGACTTCACGGGCTTCCTGGTTCTGTTCTCCTTCTTGTCGATTATATACGGTGTGATATAGATCACCAATTGACGATATCAACTGATCACAAGTGTGAATAAGTGCATGAAAGGTAGAATGACCAATTGGAAGAGTACCCATTGACTATATGTAAACAACTCATAATGCTGATACTTCTTCGAGTGTTCGACTGCCTTCATTAATCTGATCTGAAAGAGATCGAAGACGAGAGAGTTGTGTCTCTGGATGGACAGGAAAGCGAGGGGCATCCATAGTAGTTGGAATTGCTAACACAGGAGCTTGGGAATGTGAAAGATTGGTCTCTTCCGGTCTTGGAACAGGTGGAGCACCTTGTAGAAGTGGTGATCCCTGTTCCGGTGAGTTCATCGAAGGGGATGTCTGTTCGACAGTGGAAATACGCTCGGAACGAGACTCACCTAATGGAATTCTTGTTGTTTCCGTTACTCGAAATGGTAAATACACCACGTATGAAGTTCGGATTGTTGGTTCTTCGATCTCTTCACTTTCTGAAGGATTTAAAGGAGATGGAGATTCTGGTAATGGCTACAACGGTCAGACATCTGTTCAGCACCAACCCGATGATTGACTAGTTGAATGCAGACACCCGAATGAATGTTATAATCGACTAATGTCTTTTCTTGATCCATTACATGTCCCAGATATAATAGAACTTGGAATTGCTCCTCAATTCCACTCTTTTCTTTTATTGATGTCTTAAGTTGTCCAACAGTAGCATCTGATGCAATTGACAGATTGAAAGGATCTCCATCTAAAACGTTGATTCGCAGATCCAGCATCGAAGACATATTGAATGAATTCTACTGGAATAATAAATACATCTTCGTGCTTAGAATATCATTTAATGCGTGTTTCGAATCGTGTTTGAATTCCCAAGAATAGGGCTTGATTGCGCCATGCCGAATACTCACATGGACGTACGGATCAATGCTGAAATACTTTGAATTCTCCATTAGACCCTTTGAAGCCGGATCATACTTGAAGATTGACAGCTTATTGAGATTTCAGTAAGTTACGTTTCAAAATACCACGGGGATACAGTGTCTCTATCTGATACTTCAGATTCACTAAATCTTTTGTGAAGATTTTAATTGACAATGCCTAATTATAATGGGAAAAAGAAAAGTAATGGTAAGGGGATCTATTCAAAATACTAGAGAATTCTGGTAACAAGAAACCAAATAATAATGAGTCTAATAAGAATAATAAACAGAAAAATGTAAAAAAAGGAAGTGGAAGCGCTCTTATAGGTGAGATTAACTACTATTGAACTGATCTTCCAGAAGGTAATAAGGCTAGTGGGAAAACTCCCGTTCGGCAACATACTAAAACTCCGCGTCCGCTGAACCTTGTTCGCAACCACTCTGCTGCTGTGGCGTCTGGTGGTGAGCCGGCTCAACAAGTGCCAAATCCCACCGTTCAGACTCCTGTTAGTACTGCTCCTAGTCAGCCGGCTCCCGCATGGGGTCCTCGTGGTGTTTGGGCACTCGGTGCCCCTCGTTCTGAATTAGGTACAGCTCCTCAGATATCTAGACCTGCCCCTCAACAGGTACCTAAGCCAGATTCGGATGCTGTTGAGAAGATGACTGAAGAGCAGTTGATGGAAAAGTACAATGATAGCACGTTCCAGATAGCACCTAAGAAGCTATCTTCTCGTTGTTCAGGTATTTCGGTTACTACAAGTCTGGTAGCGTTAAAGTGGCGTGCGATACGCCCCTTTTCGATTTACAAATATGATATGAAGCTTGTTGTTGTTAACAATGAAAATAGGAAGAGTGCTTCTTTCAACAAGGAAGAGATGATGACTGTGATCATGAACTTGCGCCAGGATTCTGCTTGTATGGAGAGTCTGAAGAACAATTTCTGGTCAGATTTCAAGAGTCTTTTCTTCTCTGGTGAGAGTATCCCACAGACCACTTTTACTGTTAGCACAGAGGATCCGTCTGATTTCTAGGTTCCTCTGGACGAAAAACGTCAAGTGGAAGTGACGTTGACTCCTACCGAAACAATCACTATAACTAATCTTGAGACAGGTGTTTCTTTCATTCATTGACCATGTGTAGATGCTAATGAGCGTTTCATCCAGGCCTTATCCAATGCTATAACGTTTGAAACAGCACTTGATAAGTGAGAGACTGATGTAGTTGTAAGAGACAGAAAGCTGTACTGTGTTGGAACTAGAATCTTCTTCGGAAATACTTTCGGGATTGACAAGGGTTTCTTAGAAGGACGACTTGGAGTAAATTATAATTTCCGAATGACGGAACGTGGTCTGCTTATGTCTGTGGACAAGACAGCCAGTAGTTTCGTTATCCAAGGCCCATTACTGGGTACTGTGAAGAGTATCTGTGGTCATAACTTTGATAATGGTACTGGAATGATCAGTCCTAAGATGATAAAGGACGTAGTCATATGATTACAGTGTGATCCGTAGTTATCGAATATGTTGTGTGGTGTTAAGGTTATTACCAAATATCAAGGTTATTCACGTCAATACACGATTCGTAAATTCAGTAATATGAATGCTACGACATGCAAATTTAAGGTGGATGAGAATGGTAAGGATAAGGAAGTTACAGTGGCTGAGTATTATCGTACTACATACCATACGAAACTCCACTATCTCAAAGCTCCTTTAGTGGAAACATCCTCTAAGGTATTCATTCCAATTGAAGTCTTGTATGTGAAGCCAAATCAACGTTATAATCACTTGTTGTCTCCTTCTCAGGTATGTGCAATGATTAGGGTAAGAGATAATGAAGTGAATGATTGATAGCATGCATCTTCTCCTCCAGTTGAGAACAAGAAGGTGATTACTGATTATTTGTACTCTGATAAGTCGAAATTCCGTTTACTATCAAGTTTTGATATGAGCATTGGGGAAGTTCTGGAGAAAGTGGATGGTTACATGCTTCCTGCACCTAAGATTCGATGTGGTGCACAATGTGTAGACCCTGTGAATGGTACTTGGAGATATAACAACAAGTTTATGGAGCATAAGACTATTAAGAATTATATTGCTGTGAGTTTGGATTCTCAAGCTAGTGACGAATCTATGAAATCTTTCTTCGTTGAATTGAGTCGAATTGTACCAATTTCTATTAAACAGACGAAGGCGATTAAATCAACATGCGGTCATCTAGAAAGAGATCTTCGTAATGAAGTTGATAAAGCTGCTCAACAGAATATCAGATTTGACATGATCTTTGTCTTTGTTAGTGGTACCAATCCACAAGAGTATAAGGAGGTTAAACGTGTTAGTGATACTGTTTTAATGATCCCTTCTCAGTGTATTGTTACTGAGACTATGAAGAAAAGATTGCAGAAAGGTTATTGCTCTAACATTGCTCAGAAGATCAATGCTAAATTAGGAGGCAAGAATCAGATCTGTTATGGTCGTCAAATTAAACTAGATGATGTGATGGTGTGTGGAGCTGACGTGACACATCCCATGCCTGGAGAAAAGAGTTTCTCAATTGCTTCGGTTGTGGGAACCTTTGATAAGGACTACACACAGTATGCTGGTGAGGCTCATGTCCAGCGTCGTAGTCAAGAGGTCATCACAGATATGGTGTCAATGATGGAGACATTGTTCCATAATTACTATCGCAAGAACAGAAAAGTTCCTTCCTCTGTGATCTTCTATCGTGATGGTGTTGGCGATGGGATGTTCAGCTTGCTGTTACGTGAAGAAATACCAAAGATCTATATTGCCTTCCATCGTTGCTTTCCTGCCTATCCTGATGAACTGAAGCTGACATTTGTAGTGTGTCAGAAGCGTCATTCTGTGAAGTTCTTCCCTGAACCTAAGGATGCGGATAAGTTAGGCAATGCTAAGCCTGGCCTTGTTGTTGATCAGGGCATTGTGAGTAAGAACCACACAGAGTTCTATTTACAGTCTCACGCGACGATCAAGGGAACAGGTCGTTCGTGCCGTTATACCACGTTGGTGGACGATAACGATCTTTCGATGGAATCAATGGAGTCTTTCACATTTGCTTTGTGTCATCTCTTTAACCGTTGCATGTGCTCAATTGGCATTTGTGCTCCTGCTCGTTATGCTCATCTCCTTTGCTTCCGTGCTCGTGATATTCTGCGCGTTAGTGATGGTGATGACTCTGCTAGTGTCAGCTCGAAGATTGCTGAATCCGAAATTGCCTTTGATTTCGATTATTCGATGAAGGACAAGATGTTCTATGTCTAATTACTAATTCTTTGCTGTTTGTAACAAACGAACCGTTGTAAATAATAGTAACAAGTTAAGGATTCACTTCCTTAGGATTCTGTCGAGGAACCTACACGATCACCTGAACCAGGAATCCATACGCAACGAGCCAAATGTGGAGGGTCATAGTGCTTCACACCTTCCCAAAGGAGAAAGAAAAGCATGACCTGTACTCACATTCTGCGCATCAAAATCGATAGCAGTTTCAGGAGCCACTCCATCTTCCCAAATGAGTTCTGCATGCTCAGAAAGCTACACATTAGCAATTCAATCGAATATTATACGTACAGATTTTGTAGGAGCTCTTCTTTGCACATAGGGAGGAGGAGGAGTTCCAGCATGGTCATGATTGTGTCGTTTGATCACATTCTTCATTCCATTGCTTCGAATGACTCGAGATGTCATTCGAGTTGCCTGGGAACAAGCACGGCTGAACATTCTTTTAGATATGAGAGTAGATAAAGAAGGGGAAACTTAGGGAGTCTACAGGAAGTCAAAATTCCCGCACTTATCGGTTTTCAACAAACACATATCTCTAGTCATCTAGAAGAGAAATCACCATAGTACAAATGTTATCTGAACTTCCTCGGACATAAGCTTCGTATGAAATCATTCGTGCTGCTTTGTCCAAGAGTTTTCGAATACCGCGTCTAGACAAGCGTTGAATCAAGTACAACGTTAAGAAAGACGATTTTAGTTATCTGAAAAGGATATATCATCTTGAAATAGATGATCCACAATATCTTTCGCTTCCTTGATTGATAGCTAGAAATGAATTATAGAAAAGATCTTAACATAGTCCCAGACGCCATCCGAAGCTAAAATAATGAAACGATGTAATTCTCGATTGATCGTCATCGTATAGATAAACGGCTCTACAGAAAGAAAGGAACTGTAAGGGCAGTCTCCAAAGGATCGAGACAGGGAAAGATGACCAAATAGCCTCTTATCTTTAATCTTCCCTCCAATTGCCAGGATCCGTTTCCGTTCATTATCGTTTGTTACTCGATGACTCGCCGTTACAGGAATCGGATTTCCTTTTTCCTACAGTCAATTCGATTACAAAGAACCAACATCACAGCAGACATACGCACTGCTATCACCAATATTCGCAATAATGAGCTCTCCTTCATTTCTAAATCAGTAGAACAGCATAGATCATACTTTATTACGATGGTACTTGTACTCCCACTAATATCACCAGAATAACAATAATCATGAATGTAAGTATCGCGTGCTTTTTGAAATGCGTCTTTTACATCAATTGCAGAAGGTAACCTGTCGTGATTCCGCATTAACAGGAACTACAATCAGATTCCAATGAAAATGTATGTACTGCTTCTAGTTGATTTGCTAGATACTGAGCAGCATTTGTACCCAAATGACCATCACAAAGACCGTAAATCACGGGAAGCCGTTGAACGTTTTTATTTATGATATCATATGCTGATACCCAGTGGATATCCTACAATTCATTAATGGAAAAGTCTCGTACCTCCATCCTTCGTTTCCGTCCAGCAAAACAACAACTTCCAAACTGATATTCTTCCTCCGATACACTACACAATATCATTCAGCCCATACAAATACCTACGGAGCTGAACGTTGACATTTGGGCAAACCACGGAAGGAATATTGACAATAGATAGACGATTTGTTGTGATTTCGCAGTTCGGAATGACGGTGGCAGTGATCATAGGACGAAAAGTGCCGTCCACAAGTAGGACAATAGAAATCAGTCACTTCAGGGAAAGACTGAAGTTCTCCATAGTTCTCTTTGATGATTTCATCAGTTGATGCAGTCAGTGACCGATAAAGGAGATACAAGTCCATTTGAGCATACAGCACAAATGTTAGTGATCCCAAAAGCAGAATCAAATCCCACATACTTTACAATAATTTCAGTCAAAAATCAAGCATGAGAAGAATTAAATGAACAAACAAACCAGCTAAATAACAATGATTACTTTCCTATGGTCTTGTCAAAGAAGGACTGGAACAAAATGGATGGTGGAGGCAACATATGAGTAGGTCCATTCAGAATCGAGTAGAACTCCTTTGAATTCAACAGATCCTCTACACTTCACTCACTCTCACAGTGATTACTATAGTCCTTTTCGGCCTGAATTGTCTGAGCTCGTTTCTCCACAAGATCCACATCAAACACTTCATCAAACGCTGTCACTTTCTCTTCATCCCCGTGGGACTCTTCTTCTTCGGATGCTTCTCCTTCCACAATCTTGATGATTTCGCGTCTCTCAGTTAGAGCAAAGAGACAGAGCCGACGTCCAAGCCGAACCGAATCCCGACCCCAAACCATAGCCAATACAGGTGTGGAAAGAGTCACTGAAGCGATAGGAGTAGAAGACTGAGGAGTGAAAATGAGAATGCTATCAACAGAAGGTTGTGTTGACTCTACAAATGAATCATGAAAATAAGACAGACTCTGAACAGCTACAGCAAACAAGGGATCATCCAGAGGATTGTACTGAGTAGTAGCAGAAGCATGAATCTCCCCATGCAAACACCATAGAATCTGACGTGTCAGTGTATCCCAGAGGAAGAGAGTATGATCTGTGGTAGCGAGAAGAATAGAAGAATGATGGAAGAAAGAGATACTTCGAATCTAATGATTAGAATTAGGATGCATATGAACAGGAGAATCAGGAGATGGAACAGGGAGTACATGAAGTAATGTGTGTGTATCAGCTGACCAGAGAGAGACAGAATGAGGATTGGATAGAGCGTACACCGTACCATCACTTGAATAGCTGATTCCAGTAACAGGTTCCTCACTGTGAACGAAAGAATGACAGCAAGTCCACGTATATGTCTCATCATTACTCACAGACTCATTATTATTCAGAGGACTTGTCTTCTCAATCAGTCCCCATACCTTCACCAGACCCACTCCATCTGTGGTGATCACTTCATTCTTCTGAGGATTCACTGCTAGACACAGAATTCGATCATGATGAGGATTCGCAATCTCAGCGAAAAGGGACCAGGAATTACCTTCACCACGATGATATACTTTCAACCACAGTGCATGTGGACCTGATGATGTCACCCATCGCTCGATTGTGAAGAGCCAGGCATTGTCCATACTCAGACGCATCAGATCGACTCGACGAGTTCCTCGCACATCCGATCGGTGGGTTTTGGAAGTTTCTGTACGCGCTTCACCAATGATCCCACACGCTCGATCTGTTTCAGGATCATAACTCTGAAGGAGAGCTGAAGCTCCAACCATGGGAACCAAAAGCTGTTGTGCTTGTTGATCGAAGGCTATTCCTGCTCGTACTGCACGATGCAGAGCAGGTGTGAAAGGAATAGCTCCCAGTCCAAGACCTGTGATAGTAGCTCGAATAGCCTTCTGAGACACCTCCACGAATCGTAACGAGTTATCATTTCCACATACCGCCAAACGCACTCCATCATCCGTTGAAGCAAGGTGTTTGATCAACGGACACACACGAGGAATGAAGGCTTGTTTGTGAGTATTTAAGTACCAGAGAACAATCACACCTTCCTCTCCTCCTGTGATCACCACATCACTCTCTCTTGGACTCACAATAGTACGTAATGGATGAGAATGCCAGTGAAGAGTAGCTCCAAGGGACTATACATGACAAATGAAGTGATACCTCACTGGATGGTGTTCAGTGATGATCTTCGGTGATCGCTCCGAATCCTGTTGAATCCACTCCAACTCCAGATCCTGATCATTCGCTCTCTGAATCTCTTCCTGTTGTTCAGTGGGTGTAGCAGCCTTCTGCAATACAAACCACTGATCCATACGACCATGACTATCACCAGTAAGAATCAAGGGTTGAGATCGATGAATGGTGACAGAGTATAACTCATAGGCCTATCTCTTATCTCATCCTATTCATTGATACGTGAGTAAAGACTGTTACTACATCAAGTAGCGTATTGTAGACTAATAATGATCGGTTATGAATAATGGCCAGAAAGCTTCCACAATTATATCGCTTATTCTGATAAGTTGAATCTATCTCATGAATTGATTTAATTCCTTACAGGAATAGAAAGGATCAGTTGCTCGAGCTGCCATACGTACATTCTGACCTGTTCCTAAAACAATCCTTTTCACAATAGTTTCAGTTCTACACATCAACAGACCATTCCATTTGAACCTCATATTATAGACAAATACTCGCCAATATTTGGTATCTACAACTCAGAAGGATCTTCTATCATCCCACTTTCTTCTTCTTTGTAAATACCAGCTACAAACAAGCAATTCGGCTCGGTAGGATGGGCAATCACTTCAAGGAACTCGCCAAATCCGTCAATTTTCACAGCCTTCACACATCCACCATCTTGCGTGTCCCACAAACGAATCTCACCATCACAAGAATACGAATAGAGTTGAAACTCGCTGAATGGATTCAGAAAGCATCCTATAATCCGATCTTTATGTCCAACCTATTAAATAATTCCGTCTGAGGCGCCTTCCTACCAAAACATTCTGCAACTTACAAGTTTTGGTATCATAGACTCGAATGTTCGATCCATGACAAACAAACAGACATCTAGTAGTTAGGTTTCTAAAACGCCAAGCTCCTACTTTCCTTCTCTACCAAATACAGGAACAGTATCTACCAGAGATCCTCCTAATACACGTCCAATTGACCACTCCATTGCACGTTGTTCCTTTCACAATTCCTTAAAACTACATCATTGGATGAGTATTCAACCAATAATTCATTTAAATATCTTACTGTTGAAAAGAAGGACCACAGAGTGGCTTTGTGTGGAGAAAAGGACAAGAAAAGGTAATACGAAAAGAACGGTTCTTGAACAGAGTTGGCGGAGAAAGTAAGATAATAGAAACAACGACGCTCCATAACAGATAAAGAATGAAACTGCTTTCTGAGCACGACAAAGTATAAAGGAACGAAAATAGGTAATGACAACAAACACTCATTACAGCCCTAAGCTTACTTAGAAGAGATCCTTGAGTCGCTCATAATCAATGATAGACGCATCCCACCAACAACTGCTAAGGCAGCATTTGTGGCACCAACCTACAGCATCATTTAGTACTACTATCCTTACAATACTAACTGTTGCTGTTTCAATACCCAATTTCTGCAGATTTGTCTCTGGTGTAGTACCTGTTGATTTGGTATCAATCTAACGGGTATCGTGAATCTCTAACTCCAACCTTAAGAGCACGAATCAATCGTAGATAACTCTCCTTATATTGCCTTCGAACACTCTCAATTTCCGCAATCTTTGAATTCTTTGCTTGTTCAACGTCCATAAGTATTTCAATAAACAAGAGAAGAATTCAATGACACTTTATACTTCCTTCTCTTTACTCGAACAATAAGAGCCCGAAGTTGCTTTAATATTCCTGAATGCGAAAGATCCGATTTGACAAAAAGAATGCGCAGTCCCTCAGAATTGACTTCAGTCCAACTCTTTATGGAAACCGAAGTATTCTGAAGTTGAATATATCCATTTCTAGGAAGAAGGAACAGCGAATAGTAATCATCAGAATCTCCCTCATGCTGTCGAAGAACGATGTCTGAATTGGCATATAACAAAATTAGTTCCCGTGAACTCCTTTCATCCATATTAAACGACTTTCCTTTCAACCCCCATGATTCTGGAAATTCCGAGACCAGTTGTTTCGCAGACACAATTTCATCTCCCTTTCGATACAAGTACGTAACTAAAAACTTTCCTGTAATTTCAGACGAAGAAGAAGATTGAAGGTTCATCAAAGGTTTGATATTGAACAGTTTGTAAGCAGCAGCACGAAAACAGTCAAAATGGATCGTTTGTTCAAATACAATCTGATCCAGAGGTCGATATGGAGTAGATAAGATCTATACTGAATTTACAGTTACAGGTGTACCACATTGCGAAAGCACATAACCTTTCCATTCCCAATCTCCTTCCGCAGTGATTTCCCATAGAGAAGAAGCGAGGACGAAAGAAGGGAAGCATGCGAAATCTCAAAGACTAGTTTGGAACAATGATTTCTCCTTGTTACAGGAAAGAATGGAAGAATGACAAGTTCCGGCTAGAGATCAGACCAAGACTCATCTCAAACATCGTTTTTGAAAAACGGAATAATGGATTGAAGGAACACAGGAACATACTGGAAGAAAGATTGGAGACAACTATCTTGAGAAGAAGGAGGAGTGGCCAGAATCCAGGAGAAATTGGAAGAATGAACAGGAATCGATTTAGGAATCGATGCATCCACCTGATACAGATGATAGAACTCAAAACCAGGAATCTTAACATCCGAATAGATCTGCGATTCAAGAGTTTCCGGATTTCGTAAATATTTCTTTTCAAACTGAGTAGAACTAGACGGGTTCATAATAATCAGAAGTTGCTGACGAAGATCGATACAACCCTCCCGAATATACACAATATCAAAATAGCGACTCTCAAGAAGGCTCCAAGGCTTGGAAGATTCCATAGCTTCTTGTAGATGGTGTTGGAAGTAAAAAGAAGACACATTATACTGTTTTTGTTGATAATATCGAAAGAGTTTATACCAGTTCTTTCGACTAAAAGGAAGTCCGACAGGTTGAAACTCAGTCGACATAAAGGATTCAACTGGCTCTACTGTCTTTGGATCCTCTGAAGTTATAGGTTCAGAAACAGAGTCCGAAGAAAGAATACTTGATTCCGAAATCAATGCGCTCGTATCATAATAACTCTGAACACTAGACGAAACATAAAACTCATGGGATAATCTTCCCGGAAGTGTAAACTGAAAGCAGATGAATAGTATCAGTAACAGTATCGATATTGCAATGCATATCGCTCCTGTTTTTCTCCTCATACGTTAATTGATGACAATTTACAAGGAGATGTGTAACTCAAACAGCATATAAAAAGACACATTTAGTCCCTATTATTGGCATCAAGATCCTGTTGAGCCAAATAGATTGTCGAAACGAATGCCGAATTAGTCATTTTCTCAACAATTATAGGGAGTCGTGTGAAGTGGCTGTTTTCATGGATGTTTCAATCAACAATTTGTAGGAATTTGTCACAATCCTTGAGCTGAAGATCAACAGCCCTTTCCTTTGTTGTAGATATTGGGTTTATCGCTTCACTTCCATCGGATGATGTGAATTTAAATATCTCGGATAATTTGTAGCAAGCCAAGGTGATCAAACGACTCCATTTAGTTGTACTCAAATTACTTACAGCCTATCAAGAAGTGAAATCATCTTGTTACTGGAAGTAAAAGTGGATGAACTGGTTGATTCGTAGTTGTCGTTTTCTAGATGCAAGAGAATTCCTCGGCAAAACAACCAATGAACTGAATAAGTACATTACCGTCCTAAACAAAATGAACTACATTAGTGTGCCTGGGTTTGATTATTCACTTGAAGTAAGTCTGAAAGTCGAATGTAACCCAGTAGATAATTAATGCATCCAGTTTCATGAAATGGAAACAGCAAATCACACAACTACTTGATGTTCTTTCGATTGGAAAGAAGCTTTCAAAGAGGTAGAAACTCAATGAAAAGATAATCCAAAGTGAGAATCTGAAAATGGCCTGTGAAGAACAACGAAACCGAATCACAAAGCTTCGACAAGAAATAGAAAAGGCAACATCAGAAGATTCGAAATCTACTCTACAACAACAAATAGGGAAGGAAATGGCCATTCTGGATGAACGAGAGTTTTGTGTAATCTCATTTTTTGGGTTCTCATTTAGTGTAATGGAAGCACCAATCCATCAAGATCTGTCATTCAAGTATGGATCGAGTAGGATACATGCATTAAGTCTTATCTAGTTCTCTTCAAGAATCTCTTCAAGTGACTGGAGTATCTGCTTGTTCAACTGCAAATCTCTTTTTCATTGCAGATTCGTCTATGCTAGTATTCATATGAACAGTGATTCATTCTAGAAGGATTATGAAACCAGACCTTCTTCCTTCTCTCCTCATTCAAATCCACAACCAATCACTTTTATTGATATGGGTCCTTCTTCAATTACATCTGATATGATTCAAGGATTAAGTCAACAGTATCAAGCTCAATCTACAATGCCTCATTCTATTCCTCTTCAGTGGTCTGCTATTCCTTTTTCATTACCTTGTTTGTCTTCTTTGCTGCCGACTCCACTTCTTTTTCCTTTACATAACACTTCTAAACGTTTTCCACATCGAAAATTCCCTTTGTTTATCAATCATATCCAAGTTGAAGAAGTTGATTGTATTGACATTCATCATCTCTCCAAATCGGAAGACAAACCAGTTCCTGAAACTATACCAAAAGAGCAATTGGTTATATCTTCGAAAGGAGTTCGAATGATCTATACGAACGTCTCTCAATCCCCTGAGACAGTGACATCCCAACCTGTTTCATCGCCTCCTCTTATCATTACATCCTTGTTATCTCACCATCCTACATTGGTACAAACATTACTCCATACACCTTTCTATCTCATTGTGGCTCACTCACACACCTTTTCCCAACTTATGCGTTCGCTTCTTTTGTCTCATAAGCTGGCTCAAGCCACTCTTCAAGAACAATATGTTATCTTCTTGCCTCTCACATCCACATCGGCATATCTGTTTTTCCCAGCAGGTTTTGAATCTGCTTCCCTTGTTGGGTTTAAAGAAGAAGATTGTTCAATGGCTTTGAACAGCTCAACTACAGATCTGACGCATTATTGGACCCATATGCTGGAGGATATGAAGAGTACCAATGAATCTGAAGACATTTCTGTCTCTGGAGTTCTTCCTGGGGACTTGTGTGCTTATTCACTTCTCCGTAAACTCCAGCAATCCGGAGTGAAGGAAGAAAACAGACCAAACGAAGAGGAATTTTTGTCAGATCTGCGAGATAAGTTGACACATGCAAATCTCGAAGAAGCAGCAACAAAAGAAGGAACCCTACATGTTGGAGACATTCGAATGATCCTTCATTCACAATTAGAAGAGGAGTTGATATGTTGATTTAACTTCATGGGTAGTTATCGAATGATTCTGGGGATGTTTCAAGAGGATGTTAATTGGTATCTCAAGCGAATTGATTCTATAGTCCACGAGTATCATAATGAAATGAATCCTACTGAACTTAGTCTCACTATTCTTGAGATATTACGAGGATTCTTACTCAGTAAGCAACAACTCAAAGAGAAATATGGAATTCGAAGGAATCCTGGTGTGACTCAAATCCGTTTTCGTGAGTATGTTCTTCAAGTCTTAATTAGGTTATGTGTGTTTCATTGTTCTTGTAATAATATCCAGATATCTACAAACACAAACCAGATCCAAGCTCTCACAAATCATCCACGTTGTTCTCTAATCAACTTTTGATCCATAGAGACCCTATTCCTTTGCCTGAACTTGAACTCATCATATCACTCATGAAACAAGTCACATTCATTCTTGATATGAATGAAGGGACTCAACAGTATTTCGATGTAGGACTTCTTCTGGAATTCCATAATTAGAGAGTCATTTTCCCTTTGTTTGGTGAGAGCAATCCTCGAACTATGATCGTTCTCTATAGGTCATTAGAGCTTGATTGTCCACTAACGCCTCCTCAAAGACAAGACTTGTTATCACCTGAACCATCTCCTCCTAAGAAGCGTGTTTCAAAGAAGCGAATCACAAGGACTGTAAAGTCAGAGCCATCCAAACACACTCAAGTGGATCCACGATTACGGAAAGAGCAATTACGAGTAGAAACATTGAAGAAGAGAGTTCAGAATACACCTTCTATGTTAGCATCCTCAATTGAGTTTATGACAGTTCAACATCGTGTGTCTAAATCACGAGGACAACAGCTTACTAGAATAGCAAGTAAACGGAAATCATTTGTTTGATAACAAACACCCTTCTTATCCATATCGCTTACGATATTCTGCAAGAGACATTCCTGATCGTTGACGATTACCTTCAGGAACGACTTTCTCAGGCTTTGCTTTCACTGGTTCATCCAATTTCAACTCGAAAGCATGATAATCTTCTACTGTCACACGATTCACTTTCTTCTCTTCAAATTTCTTCACTGGTTCTTGAACAACGTCTTCTTCTATCTCCTTCTTCACTGTTCCTGTAGACCAGGACACAGAAGGCATAGTTGGCCGACGTGACATGAAATTTTCCTTCTGGGATTCAACCATCATCCTTTCACCTACTCGATTCTTATTTGCGTTCTTCATCAATTCCTGATTCAATCGTTGATGCTTGGCAGCAATATTCCGAATCCTCACATCTCGTTCTTGGAGCAACTGAATTCGTTCTGTCTCCTCAGCAGCCAGTTCTTCCAAACGATTATTCACTTCAGTCAATTCCTTCTCTAATGCTTCTCTTCGACTATCCAATTCAGCATATACACGACTATGAGCTTTCGCTAAGTCTTCCTGAAGCAATCGTAACTCTGTTTCCAATTTATCCTTTTTGATCATCAAATCTCCCTGTAAACGGACAGTATTTATTTTATGAACGTCCACCTATCTCTCACTACTCACTCACATGCTTACAGTCAGTTGACGTCGTGATAAGATCGAAGCCATATCTTTCTCTGTTGGCACTTTTGTTTCCAATTCCTTCATTTTATCACTTCGTTTCTTACACTCCTATTTTTCAATCAATGACAAAATTCGGACTGTTTTTGTCATGAGTTTCTCTCCATGGTGTTCTCGTTCTTCTACAAAGGCTTGAAAGTCTTCAGGTTTCAATGTATCGTTGCTCACTGCATTTATGTCCACTTCAAGAACATCATCACCATAAGTAAGAACCAAAATCTTGATGATTAATGAAATGACAAAATACCCCACTTTATTGCATAGTACGTCATCTACAACATATTCTTGGCTGCATTCTTTGACATTAACTACTTTTCGAATCAGATAGATGTGATGCTGCGAATGAATTTGTTCTCAGTCCTATACCTTTCCAATTGTTTCTCGGTGAAGAACATAGGCGTTTCGAAGAATATCATCAAAGAAGGCATTTTGCAACAATGAGAGGATTCTCTTTCGAGGAAGATAAATCGTCTCTAAATCCTCCAATTCAATGTGATCCACAGGTTCTAGTGAACAATGCTACATCTCTTCCTACTCTTTGGTTTCTTTGGTGTCTTCGATCTCTCTTTCTTCTTTGGCTTTTCTCCATATCCTTCCTCCTCCTCGCTATTAGTAAACTATTCAACGTCCAACCCACTCATCGATAAAACTGTTCTCGCTATCTTCTTCAATGAAGTCTGAAATGGGCTGTAGATCCCGCTTAACCTTCTTGGTTTGAGATGTCCCCCTATCTATAACTCCACCCACAAATTCCAACACTTGTTTGTCTGTAGACTCTGTTCGCTTCTTTCCTCTATCTCATAAAATAGGATTTCAACCACTACTTCTTTTTGTCCCGAAGTCGTCTCAATTCCTTTTGTCTCTCTCGTTCACTATCATATTCATTAATTAATTCCTCTCGTTGGAACTCTGTGAGCGATTCCCACTTCTCCTCAGTCATTCCAGGAATTCGACTCATAATATCGAATTGTTCAAGTGCCTTGAGGTCTTCATCATCATTCATATCATTCTATTCCATCATTACCATGGCAATCAAGTAATACATCAAAAAGCGGTTGCGTTGGATCATATGACTGATCAGAACCCACATCCTCTTCCGATGACATTGATGCAAACGAAAGCAAAAAACAATGCGCCATCCGGGATTCGAACTCGGGTCTCACGCTTGGGAAGCGTAAATGCTAACCACTACACCAATAGCGCTATATATTATCTTTCTTTATCCTTCTTAAAAGATATCGATTAGTTGTGATTCTATCGTTCAGCAGAAATGGGGAGTGGAGGTAAAACCAAAGGAAAGCGTCAAGCACATTCCAGTAAGCGCGAGTGGAAGCGATTGCGCGCCATCAAGAATCGGATGAAGGATCTCGATCAGATTCAGGTATCTCATTACAATGAAGTCTAATCCGATAGGATGAATTAAAACTGGATCCTGAGAAACGTGTTATTCCTTATGATGAAGATTTGCCAGGGTTTGCCATTGGTTTTCTTCTAATCTGTAGTGGTGGACAATTCTATTGTCTTTACTGCGATAAGTACTTCATTACCAAGGACATTCTTGATAAACACACACAAAGTAAAATTCATAAGAAAAAGTGCATATATTGAGTTTTGGTGATTTTATAGTGTGAAGAAAGCTAATGAAGAACAATATACGCAACAAGAAGCTGAATTAGGAGCTGGTCGGACGAAAGAGGTTTATACTCCTATCAATCGGGACACTTCCTCTCAATAGTATCATTTATCATTATACTTTCTGTGTTGATCAAACACGCATAACCTCAATCCTCTTTCTCTTCATCTTCTTTAGGGATTACACTGTTGATCTTAATGGAGAAACTATAGTTAGAAAGGAAAACGAACACTTACTAATTGACGAATATAACCAAACACGTAGTCAAAATACCAGTGATGTATCTACGTCTGAGCACAACAAGTAGTTGGTACACATGGATGTTGTAGTAATGGAAAAACAGACTAACAAGAATTAGAATCCAGATTAAAATAAGTGTTCCATTCAACAGAAGGAGCGAAGCTCGGTTTGCTATCAATTTACACTCTCTTACAATCATCATACCACCAGGACTGAGAAGTTCCATAATTATCCTCACAATGGGTGAGACGCTCTCCTTTTCCTCTTGATTCGCCATTCCTCCTATAAATGACGAGAAATAGCTGAACAGATGGAATCTTTATTTATCAAGAAACAGCCATACTAGAAGAATAGAGTACAGAAACATCACGAAGAATAGTAGCATGTGAGGAAATTCGATGTGGGGTCTATCAGGATGGTACTGGTTAACGAATCCAAGTCCTCTGGCAAATTGCAGCAATCACAACAAGTCCAGCTTTGGGGATCATCTACCGTTGTCTTGATACAATGACGATGAAAGAGACCTGAACACTGACAACACCGCCAACATTTGGTTTCCACTTCACTCTCCTCAATTGGCAGTCCACATTCAATGCAGAAAAGCAAATCTCCCCACGATGGAGTAGTTAGCTGTTGACAGGTAGGACAGATCCATTGCTCATTCGGTTTGGAAGAGGCTCCTTTCAGGCACTGATCACAGAAAGCATCTTTACATAAAACACATACTCGTTTCCCCTCACTTTCTTGCACATTGACATTACACTTACAACATACTATCCCTTCTCCTTCTTTCATTCGTTTCTCCTTCTCAGGATGGGAATACAATTCAAACGTCGTAGGTAACTCTCGTTTCTGGGAAGCTTGCTGTAGCAATTCCCATCCTCTTTCATAAGGTTCCACATATTGCTGGTATATATCTTCTACTTGTTTCTGTAACGATTTATCTTGTAATAGAGGGTACATACCCTGAAGGATTTTGAAAATGGCCCTCCACCTCTATTGATCAATAAAATCACTCAAACTCACCTTTTTATTCTCTTTTACAATGGAATATAAGTGAAGAAGAGGAATTCCAAGTTGTTCCACCTGCATCATAATTGTGGAGACAGAAGACTTTGTTTCAAAATTACATGTCCAACAGGTCTGCAAATAACGATAGAAATTATCGCTCTCAATCTCATCTATTCATTAATCAACTCACCTAAATCCACTCTTTTCAAGAGTCGTTATCGGATCCATAAACTCATGAGCCATCTTTTCTCGTCGGATAAGTGTTGTATTGATAACCGAAACCAACGAGTTACCATCATTCGTCACTTTTCCTTGAGGATGCTTTTCCTAGATCTCACACAAACGAATATCCTTCACTTCTGGTGTATCACACGTATTTCCATCTCCACTATCTCCACACTTCCAACGGCAAGGAGAAGGGTCCGTAACACTAATTCGCCTCCATTTAAAACAACGATCACATTGTCTCCAGATCTCTTGATAATGCGATTCACCATTCGACTGTTCTTTAGTGTGACCGGAAGTAGAATGACGATCATACAACGAACGCAACTCCATAGCCATTTTTCGAATACCCCGTGAAGAAGGTCCTTTGTTAAACAAAAGACAATTTGAAAAAACGAGTCGCATCTACATCTCAACAGCATATCTCACTAAAACATCATCATCAAACTCCTGAAAACTCTTATATACTCGGTCATTCAATTTCGTCTACTAGTCTACCTATTTTAGCAAGACCTACTTGGATTGTGCCAAAATCCATTGGATTCTTGATTACATCAAAGTAAGAAGGACAGTGATCAGCAACAGGGTCTACAGGTTTGAGAAAGGGCCAAGCATTCTCATCCTCCATAAGTAAATCCAATATTTGGATGCAACGAGTCACTGTCTCTTCGTCCATCGATTCCTTGTAAAAGAATATATGAGTTCAGAAATGCACAAATCAACTACTTTTTAGGAATTCCAACATTCCTGGTTATTGAATTGTCATTCTCAATGGTCCTGTCTCGATACGCTGTTCTATTTCGGAGAGTCCTGAATCCGACTACAGCGTGTTCTATGATGACCCGAATGATTCCCTCTTCTCAATTCACTTATTCTCGTCGTTGGGCTTCAGGGATATCTTCTTCACCTCCTTTATCTTCGATCCGTCATTCTAAAGAGAAGGATGTTACCACAGAGGATCGACGCGTGGTTGAATTATCTCAATTTGTAATGAACAATGATGTGAAATCGAGTCTACGTGCATATAGTGAGTTGCCTCTGTTTTTGCCTCGAAGTGACTTCCGAACCGTTTGTTCCCTGATGCAGCAACTAGGACAACGCTGCGGCATCCCTGATATGTCCAATGTCTTTTTCAAGATAATGAAGATGAAGCTAACTAGGAAACATGCACTAACTTTTCGTTGTCTGATACATGTATCATGCGAGTTACGTGATGCAGAATTGATTGAGAGGTTTTATACGTCAATTTGTGAGGAGGAAGTATATGTGAATAATTCTTTTCTGAATGACGTTGTTGTGGAAAGTTTATCCTCTTTGGATGCATTTTCCTCGTTATGTCATATCTTTGACTCGATGCAGGTTTTCGTATTCTTCCGTTATTACATGTAGACACTGCTAGACAATGGTCAGATTCTTCCATCGTTTAACAACCATTCGAGTCAGATTGCTTTGACTGCCTTTATCACCGAAGGGCGAGATGATCTGATTTTATTCTTTTTACAGCATATTAAACAGAATTGGCGCATTCCTGTTGTTTTTACTGACTACATTATTTCCAATGCATCCCAGTTCCGGCCCTTCACCCAACTATTTGATAGATGTATTGAGTCACAACCTGTAAACATAGGAGAGGATTGTAATCTGTAGAAGTCTGCAACAATTCACAATGCAATTATCCAATTCTATGCTGAAGATGGAAGTATATCGGATGCATTAAAGTGTATCGAAAAAGCGTTACTGATGGACGTGAAAGTTACAGCGGTTTCTTTTAAGGATGTGTGTGATCTGTTGTTAGTCTGTAAACAAGACCATATTGCAGTGGAACGAGAAGATGTGAGACTATTTTGCGAGCGAATATCCTCTCTGGATCGTGGTGGATACATTGTGATGTTGGGCTTGACTCCTTTAGAAGTGATGCTTGCCTATAAGGAAATAGACTATGCAATTCGTTATATCGATCTTCTCAAGCTCTATGAGAATGGTTTGACACGTCGAGATATTGTGCTATTAGAGGATATCAAGAAGGATGGGAAAGAGGAGACAGAGCTATGTAAATCGCTTGATTCACTGATTACTCTCCTCCAGAAGAAGTATTATGGTTGATTTAGCATTCTGTTTGAAGAAAACAAGTTAATGATGGATGGGATCAATTGGTTCTACACGGATTTGACTCCAGTCCACCTCTTTATCCTTTTCTTCATTATATAATGCCACTATAGCTCTACACTATCACAAATAAAAGAAATCACATACATATCATCTCCACGAAACAGATTCACGTCATATGTATCTACGGTCATTTGATTTGTCTTTGAGAAAACTCGTTCTTCCACATCTTCCAAAACGAGATTGGTAACTTGATCAATTCCTCGGAGCATTCCCTGCATGTGAGTGAATCAAGTAATTCTAACAATAAACACGCGACCATCATTTGCCATCACCAGCACTTTCTCTATTCATCAATCAAACGATTTGTATGTCACGATTCAGCATCTTGTGTAAGTCCTCAGCCATGATTGATGAAGGGCGTGAAATTGAAAGAAGACCGAAGTGCCGTCTTCATTGTTTGTCAACTTATTCGAAATGGAGAAGGATGAATGTAATATAATGGCTGCAAAGGCGTTCCACGCTCGGTTAAATGGAGATAAGAAGAGTGCAGTGGAATATGAACGTGATTTGGAAGGCTTACGTAGTGGAAAGCGAAGACGAGTTGACCAATGTATGGAGATCTGGTTAGAACTTATTGTAGATGAATCCAAAGAAGAAGATGGCAAGGTGGAGATTGTTACTCCGTTGGATGAACACGGAAACCTCCTTCCAGCTTTGATGAAACAAGTGTGTCTGCCTAATGAGAGTAATTCCTAGCAAATCAAATCTGCACCTGAAGATCGGTTGTCAGGAGGCAGAAGAGGGATTAAAAAAGAAGAAAGAGATTTATCGATTGCTGAAATGAAAAGGGCAATTCTGACCCATGAGGAGAAGTCGATTGATGAGATGATCATGCACAATATTATAAAACAAGGTCATGCATATAAACCAGTAGATATTTTGAGGTTTATTTAGGATAGCTGGGAAGTAGTACAACGGGTCTGGATGAAGAAGATGAAATCGACGTTCGTCAATATAAGGGGAAGGAGGAATTTATGACAGATAAGAAACGTCAAGAAACGGAAATGAAAGAGGCCATCAAAGCTCACCAACGGTGGGAGAACATCACTGCTAATTGTTTCTATTGTTATGGTTCTGATGTGATACCAAAAGATAATATCATGTAATTCATTGATTCTGTAAATAAATGTAGAGCTTTAGGAGATCATACCTACTTGACAATGTGTTCGAAAATGCGACTGAATGAATGGCATGTTCAGATCTGTCCACTTCAACATATCTGGTCTCAAACTGAATGTGATGAAGAGGTGACCAACGAGATTCAACGCTTCAAGCAGTCACTGACAGCAATGGCTCATAGTCTCGTACATGATTTGTTGTCACTTCATACACAGGGTCGTGGTCTGATTTGCTTTGAAGAGGTTCATCTTCCTCGAGGTCGTCAGCATTGTGTAGTAGAATGTGTGATGGTTCCGAAGGAGGTTGAAATGGACGCTCCTATCTATTTCAGAAAGGCGATGCTTGAGGTACTTCTGAGTTGAATTTGTGATCTAGTGTGATGACGTTTGGCAGGCTGCTAATCGAAAGTGTATGGACACTTCGGAGAAGGGATTATTGCGATCTGTTCCAAAAGGTTTTGCCTACTGTTATGTGGAATGGTCCAATATCACTGGTTCTCCAGGCAGTTTGGTTCATATGATTGAGGATGAAAAGAATTTCAAGAGAAACTTCGCTCAAGATGTGCTAGCGGGAATGTTGGACTTACCAACAAGTGAGATGCTTCGGCGGAGTGACGAAGATATTCAAGCAATTGTATTTGTATGAGAGTGGATGATAAGATAGTTGAAACGCTTTTTGAAGGTGTGGTTGAAGTTTGATTGGACAAGTGAATTGGATACATAAGTTTTATATAAGTGAGTTGAGGGTATTTGTTAGAAGCCAAGATAGCTCAGTTGGGAGAGCGTATGACTGAAGATCATAAGGTCAGGTGTTCGATCCACCTTCTCGGCGCTTTTTTCTTTGGCAATAATGATTAGCATTGTGATAAACAAACAATTCTCTAAATCCCAAATTCATCACAGTCCTTTGTGTCTACTTAAATAGTTGCAGGTTCCTTCATAGCTTCCGCCGCTTTCTCAATTTCTACCATTTTCTCCTTCTTCTCCTCAACAACCCTTTCCTCCTCTTCAACAACCTTCTTCGCCTCCTCTTCTAATTTCTGTTTTAACTCATTCATATTATTCTTCGCAATCTCCTCATCATCCACCACCATATCATTCAATCCTAATGCTTCATCCTCTTCAAATGACCGTGTATAGTCAACAATCTCCAAACGAGGATCTGGATTAGGAGCACAATCTGAATAAATCCATGAATTAGCCAAAGGATCCACGATATCCAAAGTGAAAGGCGTCTTTCCATCTCTCATACTCTTCAACGTATTCATGAATTCGTCATATTCCTCCTTCTTCTTTTCAACAGCAGAATCACCAAGGAACAAAGGATTCCCATCATTCATTCCATCAATAATTTGAGTGAGTAATCCTTCTACTGTTGAATAGAGTCCACCTAATGTTCCTGACTCCAATTCTAAATTGATCTCTGGAATCTATCATTCATTCAATCATCTTTCTCTCACATAAACAGTCGCAGTATCAGATTTCAGTAAATCACGACGTAAATCCTCTCCCAAATGTTCACTATCAGTACGTAGGATAAGACGTTGTCCTTGTTTAGGGATACTTCCTCCAGCTTTAATCTATCATTCATTATCAACTTCTACTCATACTTCATTCGTTCGGAAACCACAGAAATCACATACAAATGACATAATGATGACTTCCTTGAAATATGGAATATCTGTGACACACATCTTGGATTCACCCATATGACCACAAGCATGACAAGGAGCTGGCATCACCATCAACTCCTTATCAGCTTCGACAGCACTGCTATCAAAATGTTGATACTTTGACTCAATATGCAGTTGACCTCCTTCTTTCTCTTTCTCTTCTAATTCTTCCTCCAGATTTCCTTCTTCACCCCAATGAATGGTTGAATCATCATCTGGCAAAGCCATACCCAGAGCCTATTCATCAATCTTGTCCCATTCAATTACCAAATGTTGCTCTTTTGTACGATAGTAATGGAATACACGACAATGAGGATCTTTCTATTTGTTACTCTAGAATCCAGTAATCACCTTCGGAAGATACGGGTTTTCCACAAATGAATTACCAGAAGGATCATCCACGATCATGGTGAATGGCAACTCGACTCCCGAAGATAAGTTATCAAGACGCTTGCAGAATGCTTCAATCTGCTCATATACTTCGGGGCAGTTCTCTTTACGATAGGGCTGTTCTTGACGAAGTTGATCAGCAACCCGACTAATCACTCCCTCCACTGTATTTAAGTCACCACGTTGTGTATTGTCAGGAATATCCAACTGGACTTCAGGAATACTGATCGTACAATTATCTCCTTTGATGATCTGACGGTTTAAATCCTATACTTCAGCACAAATCGTCAACACAACAATCTTGTCTGACACTGTGAGTTGATAACGGACTCCCCGTTCTTGGATGGTTGCTCCACTCTGAACTTCATTGTTCTTAAAACCACAGTGAGGACCTAGAGAATGAAACAATAAAAAAGATACCCACATTCAAAGGCAACAATAATGATCTCTCGAAAATTTGGAATTCGAGTCATCATCAACCTGTTGTGACCTTGTTGGCCACAATTCATGCACAGTCCATCCACATCTGAGTCTCAGCTCTTACAAACCAACAATACAAGTAATTCCGTTCTCATCCGTGTGAATAGCAGCTTTTTGAGTCTGTCCTATATCTTAGAACTCCAACCGTCATTCTTACCTTCATCAACTGGTTCGCTTTCAGTGTCTGGACGCTTATTATCAAAATTCTCTCCTAGATTTGTAAAGCCGTTTTCAGCCATTTATCAACGTTTCTTTTCCAGAAACACGAGTGGCAAGTTTCGAAATGGTTGGGATTCCCCAATTCCTTAGTGTGTCAAGAAACAATCTCAGTAAAGAAACAAATCAATTCCTAGAACTTGCCAAATTCATAGCAGCTTCTTTCTCCTACGAATCACGATCAAGTTGCAACAACGACCTTCATAGTGACTTTCTGGAAATTTAAAACTCGCAAGTTGGGAAGAATACTAACAATACGAATACGGAAGTCCTTTTCATTCACAATGGGATTGTCAACTAACGACAGATTTGCTATTTTAATGAAAATCTACTAGTACCTACATAAACTAGGCCAGTCTTGTAAATGCTCAATTTCAGAGAAACTTGAAATACGATTGTTCGTCAGTAGGGGTAAAGGCAACATAGAATTTGATACCCATACTTTCAAGGATATAAACCAAACAAGCACAATGAGGAACATTGGCTCCTAAGCCTTTGGTGATTTTTGAGACTAAATTATTATTCAAAAGCAGTGTATGTAGGCGAGGAAACTTGGGAATATTTTCAATACAGCCAATGGAGTTATCCGAAAGATCAATGACATCAAATTGATCTTCGGCAGCTCCCAAATTCTCCATCACAGGAATTTTCAATCCGCGGATATCCAACTCCCTCTGCTTCAAAGGATTGTAGAATGCTCGTGCTTGCGTGATAATCTCGGATGTTAATCTCATTCTATTGCTATGAGTCAGTCCATTTCACATTTCAAACCTATGAGGGCGATTCTTCTTTATTCAATACAAAAAATGGTAATAATCTCTAACCGCGGGGAGTAGATTAATTCACTTTGACTGATTCAGAGCATGGGAATCTCTTTATTCATCATTCATTCATCATATCATTCATCTCTTATTTCCATTTATATCTACACTTTTATATCATATCAATTCTATTCATATATCAGAATTGAAGTAGATCACTTTATTTCTCATCCTCTATCGCATCAATTTGTTATCATTTCATTAATTCTCATCCGTTTATTTCTTCATCACTAATTATTTCTTGTTATGATTGTTGTTGATTGTAGTATCAATCATCTCATTCTATTCTTCACATTCTGTTTCATTCTTCATTCTACTCTCATTTCTAGTTATCCTTTCTCACTCTATTCAATGTTCATCCAATCAGGACTATGTTAAAATCACTAAGAAAACTGGCAGGGATCCTGGTTATGAGTCATTTGAGATTGTATCTGGATCATCTACTCTATTCACTTCTCCTTCAGGTAATCGACAATATGAAGTCTGTCTGAATGCTTCTTCTAATCATATCTACACTCTTATCATGAAAGATTCACATAGTAGTGGATGGTGGGCAGGTGGATGGATCTCAATAAATGATATTAATGATAATACTGTCTTCAAGAACATCATGAGATATGGTGTAAATCAAGAGAGTTATCAATTTGGTTTGTATTCTCCTATCAATAAGAATAGTAATTGGAGATACAGTGATAGTTATCATTCTCTTTGGAATACCAATTCATTCAATGATAATCAATGGATATCAATCATTCTCGGATCTTCTTCTATCACTTCATATAATACTCAGTACTTCAGGAAATCATTCGATGGAGTCATTGGAATGGCTTCTATCGATATTCAATTCTACTATTCTCATGGTATCATTGCTTATATCAATGGAATTGAAGTATTCAGAGACAATATGCCCCAAGGAGTTATTACTCATTCCACTCTCGCTACTAATTCATATTCTTCTGCTGATTATCGAGGAATCATTCTTCCTGCTTTCTATGCTCAAATCAATCAATCTGTCATATCTGTTGAACTTCATTTCACTTCTGTTAATGAAAGAACTATCGATTTCAATTCTTTCATTTCTTATCAATCTGGCATTTCTACTGATAATCCTTGTTCTGTTTATCCTCATTCTATCTCTGCTTCTGGTACATTCAGTGGTCCTTCATATGCATTTGATTATAATTGGAATTTTCATATTGAGACATCTCCTTCTACTCTTCCTAAATATGTGATTGGTTCATTTGGAGCTATCATTCCTCTTATCAATTCTATTCGATTATATACTTATGATTATTCAGATGAATTTCCGTCTTTATTGACTGTATCAGGAAGTGACTCTGATTCTTCTTGGACTACTCTATTCACTCAATCTGGTGACACTTATAATCGTCATTCATGGAAACAATGGTCATTCAATTCTTCTTCACTATTCAAATCAATCAAGTTCACTGTCAATTCTGTTCAATCAACTAGAATAACCTATATCCCTGAACTTCAATTCATGACATGTAATCAAGATATCGAGTTCATAGCATCTTCAGATTGGGATTCAATTCCTCTCAATGTCCAATCTCTCATCTTTGATTCAAACAGTTTCCCCGATATGATCGATGTTGATCTC
>NW_014569458.1:0-34942 GCF_000743755.1 Blastocystis sp. subtype 4 | reverse complement strand
CTTACAGACGAATCTGATAATCTCCAGAACGGGTCATGTAACGCACCCACTTGGTGGTTTGATAGGAAGACTTCTCGTACACCTTTAAGAAACGCACATGAAGACCAGAGGAGGTGAAGGAAGGAACAGCAAAGATCACATTGATTGGCGGCTTGATCCACACCTTCTCCTGAGTCATCTTCAGCATCTTCACTTCCGCTACGACTCAATCCTCACTCTCACACACATACCTGAGAAAGTGACTTCCATGCCTCCAGTCAGCTTACGCAGTACCCAGTCGATGGTCTGATCAGCCGAGTTGTAGGTGGCTGTACCCGAAGCCACCTTTGGCATCACATTGGCTGTGTTAGGTGGCACAGGGATCTTCAACTCCACATTCTGTGCAGCCACCTGCTTGCTGAAGTTCGCAATCAGCTTGATGTTGATCTTCAGAGTCGTTCCACTGATCTCCTCATACACTGGCAGGATTCGGAATGGCAGGTTGATATTCTCTGTCACACGATACTTCATCAACTCGAACTCACCATCAGGAGGAATGAAGGTGATCGTACGATCCTGGTCGAAGCGACCCAGACGCACACAACGGTGGAAGGAGCAATCATCAATCTCCACACCAGTTCCCTTTCCACGACGCACACCCTTTGCCTTCTTCTCATTCGAGATCAGCAGTTTATCGTTCAGACCGAATCGGCACTCAGGCATACCCGTCAGATACGACTTCATCACAATCTTACCAATCACCTCGCTACGCAGCACCGCACCCGTCTGGGAGATCAACAGATTCACACTCTCCAGTGTGTCGATGAAGATCTCGTTCTTACGGTACGTGATACCCTCACGACGCCAATCAATGGCTCCTGTGATCTGAGAAGTAATCGTGCTCTCATCCTCTGTCACTTCCTCTGTTGCCTTACCCAGACGAATCAGAGACTTCATCAGCGTAATATCACTGTTCTGGGGATATCCATAGTCCAGCACCTCTATCTATCAACTACACACACCAACTCTACCATCGAAAATCTCATATACCACAGAGAACTTGTCACGTAGATTATCCTAATCATTATCTCCATCCATTCCTATCCATACAGCCTTGTAATCAGCTCCAAAGTAACTCTTGAACATCTTCACCAAATGGAACAAGAAGTGGAAGATCAAACCTACTCCATCACCTCTCCACCATTCAATACTTACCAGGAGAAGCATTCTTCTTAGTTACCGCAACAATGTAGTGGTCAGAGTTACGAACATAAATGAACGTGGTTCTAATTGGAGGCTTGCTACCTGTATCCTTCTTTGCAATCACATTGGTACAGAAAGCATCAGCACTTTCTCTCGTTACATCTCCTCTATCTTATCAACAATATATTCTTAACATCCTACCGATAATAACGAGACACAATATTCTTTCCCTTGGCATCAATCAACAGCAGTGCGCTGATCATTTGTCAGATGTGTCTACATGAAAGATTAGATATTACGAAAAGAATTTCTAACAAGATCTCACAGTAGTTGCCTAGAAATGATGATTCTGCCTGAGTCCCTAATTGAAAAAAGGCTCTAAATCAAAACGGAAAACGGAATTTACCCCAAGAATTCAGTATTGAGTGTATCTATTATCTCTTTTCTATGTCTACTGTGTTGCAATAATAAGTCTTTACTACATAACATATTCCAACCCATAGATGATTCCATCAGAACAGAACACAGGGTCCAATCACAAACAATAATGAAACTAGAGAAGAAAGGATGTATCTTCCCATAATTGAGAAGTAAAAGCATTTCATCTGTAAACTAAATGGTACCTTATATTCTTCTTCTGATAATGTATCTTAGGCCAATCAGGCGAGTAAGAAACGTGAGAGAGGAAATACGACATTCATCTTCTATCTTCGTGTCTTCCTTGTTGCTATTAATGTTGATATGAAATCACATCATTATTTCATAGGCATGGTTCTTTGTGTATAATCTTTTGTTTTTGAAGGGAAAGTACTTCTCGTGGAGTACAGCCATTCTCTATATTATCCATGCGTTGCTGCAGGGATTGTCCTACTTCTGGATTATGCAGAACATGGAAACAATGTTGTTCTCAGATGCAATCACAGGGTTTGGATTCATTGCTCTGTTTCATGATTAGATACGGAGGTGATATATTTATTTTATCTTTGATTGTTTCTCTCTTCCTTCCATTCTCTAGAAAGTGGATGTGGGTTTATATCATCGTAATTATTGTCCCGTTGATTTATTTGTAGATTCCTCTCTATCTTGGGTATTTGGGTATTCGTAAACTACTCGATTGGGTGTTCACTCCTGATGTAACTCCAGAGGTAATGTTGTAATAGACTGTTGATACTTAGGAGATCGAGGAGAACAAGAGTAGACGTCAGAAAAAGAGAGAAGAGCGCAGTTTAAAGCATCCAAAAAATCAATAATCCAAATGTATTAACAGACATGTTTGCTGACAACACAAGGACTCGGTTCTTTGATAACAATGATTGCATTAATGAATCTAACTTTTATATAGAGTTGTTGTCTTACAAGAAGCACGTTTGCCCGAGTGGTCTAAGGGGGTAGACTCAAGTTCTACTGTACAGGAGTACTCGTGGGTTCAAATCCCACAGCGTGCATTTTTCTTTTCTTATTCTCTTATGACTACTTGAGAATGAATGGAGAATATGAATCAATAAACGTTGTCAAACAAACACAGATACATTCGTTTAACCCGATTCCATGTCTTTTCAACAAGCAAACGATTCTCTTCCTATTGATAATCACTTCACACATTATTTACGGAATAACTAGAGCCCAGCAAACTATCAACAATAACATTTGAACTAATGGTAGCAAATACTGAAGGCGATGAATGCATTAGATGCATGCACACGTCTTGAATCTTTGTACTTCGACTTTTGAAATCTTGGTCCCACATAGACTTCAATCGCTCCATCGTCTACTCTGAATTGTCCATTCATCTCTTACTTCTGTAAACGAACTAGGCGAATCCTTCGAAATCATATCAGAAAGTCCAAAAAGAACCAGATGCTTTTCTATGATGATATAACAACCACATCAATACGTAGAGAGATTGGTATATATCGTGCTACATACTGCCGAGGAGAAAAGGTGATAGTATTTCCATTGTAAGAAAACAACGGTGAGTGTTGATACCACTTGCTAATGTATTGTTCAATAGTCAACTCAGTTCTATCTGTGAGCATGGAAACCAGTATGAACGTGTGAATTCCAAAGTACTGAAGGTAGATAGGAAGATGATGAATTGGTATGGACGCTTTTAGATTCCTCATACAACAAAGTGCATCGGTCTTATAGTTAACCATCACAAATACAAATACAATTTGATTATAACTGGAATTCTCTACTGGTTTGGTAGGTGAAGGAGATATTGTGAGTTCAATAACAAAATTAGCTGGCCCTACTTATTATACACTTACATAAATCAAACGATCCCGTTTTGGAAATGATCTTAAATAGTACATACTCATAGCAGGGTTTAATGAACTGTTTTCCGTTTGATTCAATTTACTATCTTCACTGTCATTCAATTTAGCCTCTTTAGAAGAATCTACATCCATTACCTCGTTGAAGAATTGTCACATCTTTTATAATTCTGGACATTGGGTCTAGAATTCGGAGAAGGTTTCTATTTATTCAACAGTCATATCACCCCTACAACCAGTGTTTCCTGTCTTTCAATGGAAAAACATCGATAAACAATCTTGGAAGCAGGGCTAAAGAACTCTGGTTGCAATCCGCCATGGAGCTGCTGCAAACAATAGAAAGCCCTTTTCCCTACAGATCAGACAACAAAGATAATAAAACGAAAAGCAAACATCATTCACAACAAACAATCATTAAACAATAGCTGACTCTGGTTTAGAAACTGGAGAGTACACATTCACAATGGACTCTGAAGTATCTGAAAAGAAACGACTCCAAGTATACGGCGCTCCCTTGTTCTTGAGATCATTGACAATTCGCCTAGAATTCGAAACAAATGGGTGGAAGAGCTTCATAATAAAGACAGAAGAGAGAGATCCAATTACCATACCACCAATCACATCTTCAGGACGATGACGATAGTCAAACTACAGATGAATGCAACTACAGATAACCACAATTCGACTACCAAGAATAAAACCGACCCAGGCAATAAAAGGGATGGACAGAAATCCCTTTAACAATCGGACCTGATACTGCTTTAATGAGAATGTCGTGTCAATAAACCTGTAAAGAAATTGTAATACGGTCAATAAACCATTCACAGAAGTAGCAGAATGACCTGAAGGAAACGATCGAAAGGCATTGTAAATGCTTTCCTTCTACGTGTTATCGTTATCATCAGTGTTCTACAGTTCCACGACATTTTCTTACATCTCCCATGACACCAAAGTTCCCAAAGGTAACTCGTATATCTCCCGAAGGAAGAATTGATGTGGTATTTTCATACTGACAGAGTTGAAAGAAACAAGGTCGAGGTCGACCTATGAAATTCTTAAGGAGCACAACCACAATTTCATCAAAGGCATATGATCGAACTGAAACAAATACTAGATCGTGAATCCACTACAGTTTCACTAAACACACCAAATCCTCACCACAGGAGCATCCTTTGGATTACAAATAACTATAAATAGGGAACATATAATTACAGGAATAACGAAACATGAAATGATGACATATTTGTATCTAATCCATAATTCAACAAAAGTGACACTCTATACGGAACAGTATCATGAACAGAATAGGAGAGTGCAATATCACCCTCAAAGAATTCAGTGAACTTGGGAGGGATGGTTTCAATGTAATATGTTGCTACTATCATAAACATCGAAAGAGTCCATCCAAAGACTAGCTGCTTCGGCATTCTGAATTTCATTCTGTGAAAGGACTGTTTCAGTATTCCTTATTTGAGATCTTACAATGCAGTGAATATGAAGAAGAAATTACAGATTGTGTGATTATGGAACGATGACATTCGCTCATAACAATTGTGTGTGATCTGATTGGCGCACCAATAATAAGTCATTAACATGTCAATGATATCATTCGTTATTATATCTGATATTATTAGCTCTATATGTCTGTAAACCATCAAAGTTGCTCCCTCTACATATGTAGTAGTTGTGGAGGCACTTTTCAGTTGAGTTTCTTCTTTGACCCAATTGTGAATCAATTTTCTCCAATTTGCGGAAATTGTAGGTACCTGAATGCAACCCGTTATTGTTTTCACTTAATTCATGATCTATAGGTTCTGAATCTAGCAGTGGTTCCTTTTCTCCAGAACTTTCTCTGAAAAGAAGCAACAGTTCTTTTGAGTCCTTGGATAGTCTTGCTCAGTCCAAGTCGGCATCAGAATCGGGTCGACCTACTTTTGATTCTACTACCTCGTTCTGTTTATCAGAAGACTTTTCTCACTATCCAGATCCCCGAAGGGAATTGAAACGACCAAAAACACAATTGCCCCCCCAATCTGGATATCATTATGTTGTCCCCCGTTCTTATTGGATTTGTAATACAACGAAACTAAGCAAACAGAAACTCCGTGAAGTTTATCATGCGTCTCTTGTTTATCACCGCGGCGAAGGCGAACTCAGGGAACATATTCTTTCCGCTAAAGAGTAACGTGTCGACGTTTCATTTCTATATGTTTGCTTCGCTTATTGTTTGTAACGCAAAATATAGGACTACAATACACATACCAACATTCCCATCACTTGCAGTTACTCATCGTCTCTAGCATCCTCTTCAATTCCTGTGACATCGGCATCCTCATCCAATGGGTTCTCTTCATCCGATTCCTCTTCCCCCAAAGTCTTTACAAAGTCACGAGCTTTCTGAGCAGCTTTTCTTGCTGTACGCACACCAGTGAGATCCTCATCCAGAATATACTCTCTTGCCTTCTCAGCCTTCTTTTCACGGGTTTCCTCCTTAGCCAATTCAATCTACACTCAAACACGCTACACAAACATACTTCATTCGGAGAAGGATATTCACCTTCCCATTCACGCCCACACTCATGAAGACGGTTGATTAGCTCTTCCTCTCGATCCTTGACATTGGCAATGTTGTTCAGATTACGGAAGCAACGAGGACTACACATTAATGTACTTTATTTCTAAAACCCAAGTCGCAATGCGGATGTATATTGACGAAGTGCCTTCATTCCAGCAGGTTCGTTGGCAGTTACATTGCGTCTTCGAATGGGCTTCTTTTGGATCATGACCTTTCTCTTCTTCGGGTGTCCGAACTCCTCATCATCGTCGCTTTCTGAATCCATTGATCTTCTGCCTCTCTTTTTTGTCTTCTATAATTAATTCACCTTCACAATCATGCTACAGGTTCTTCATCTGACGTCCACTCTTCATCATCATCATTTAGCATCTCTTCTTCCTCCTCTTCCTCTTCCTCCTCTTCCTCTTCCTCCTGGTCATTTCCAGCATCCTCGGGATTCTAGATCCTCGGATACCTAACACTACAATCCTACCTCCTCAGTCTGTTTCTCTGTTGTCTCTTCCGTTCCTTTCACCTCCGGCTCCTTCATGGGAACACCTTCAGAAGTAACTACTTCAGGAGTGGAAGTGGGAACAGCCACAGCGCTAGGCTCTCTATTACATCCCTTACCAATTCCACACTGTACACAGGTGCAGGAGTCTCAGTAACAGAGGAAGAGGCTACCTCCATTTGGTTCACCGATGAATTACTCTCCATTTTGTTATATCCGATTCTGAAACTAAAGTATAACTCTTTAATGCACGAATCTTTACAAGTTAGCACAAAATGTGTTGAGATAACGCTGTTTCAAATCAAAGGATTCGAAAAAACCGCGGTTCTACATGATTCGTGTAAGTCGTCATATCACTCAACAAACATAACAGTGTTTCATCCACAGTTTGAATTCTTTGATTAGCTCATTCTTTGGGTATGACAAAACACGAATACTGAAACTGCCATTAATGTCTATCATCATCTCCATTGTGAATACAGATATACGGTTCCTCCGACGCTTTGGAACATGAAACGTAATCGGGTCCGACCTTTTCATCTCAGTTACGACTTGAGACTTTGTACTATCTCCCTCATAGATATATGTAGTCACAACTTCTTGTTGAGGTGATTTGGTAGAAAACTGCATCCGATAAGGATGATCTAGAGGAAGAGGTGTACCTTTTGGAATCAGAACGGCGAAGTGGTCTTTGCTACATCGAAATCCATAGTCATAGACTGTAACTTCATTAACTTCAGTTACATCAGCACCTCTGGCAAGTTCAGCACAACCAAGTGCACAAATAACCTTTGGATTGGGTACATCAACGACTCGTTCACCAAATACCGTTTTCAAGGACTCATGAACATAGGCAAGACTACTGGATCCTCCAACAGGAAGCACAATATCAACTCTATTCAGTGCTTCAGAGATATCGATACCAGGAAAGGCGAGAAGAAGGGTTGCTTTCGTAATACTGAGAGTCTCATCGACCTTTGATTTCACAATTGATTTGATGTTATCTCTAGTGATCGAGATCGAGTCATATACAACTGTATCATCATCTTCGGAATCATCAGAATCATCATCAATGATATCATCGAGACTTATTTCACCACCATCACTTTCTTTGATCAATTTAACATTGTTGAGAAATCTGTGATAGAAACGTGTTTGATCCAGTGATTTAAACTTTACCTCTTTGTATTTTGCTTTAAACTTTTTTATGATCAGAGAAGCTAGTAGGTGATCAAAGTTGTCTCCTCCAATATTGAAGTCTCCACTAGTAGCGAGAATAGTTAAACTGTTTCCATCCCGAACCTTCACCACATTCACAGCAAATGTTCCACCGAAATCATACACCAATATAGTCTTCTCACTCAATATATTATGATCCTTAATATAGGAAAGAGCAGAAGCGGTTGGTTCACTCAGAATCCGCACTTCTTCCAACCCAGCTTCCTTTACTGCATCAACAAGAATACTCCGTTGTTTCGTATTGAAACATGCAGGAACTGAAACTACTACCTTGGTTATCTTCTGACCTATTCTCTTTTGCGCTTCTTGTCTAATAAAAATAAATAGTTCTTTCACAATTGTAGAAATTGAATATTGATACGTATTTCCATCACCAGTTGTGACTGACACAGACACTTCCTTCTCCCCATCAACAAGTTTCACACCAAACTTATCTATACTGAGTTTGTTTATTCGTAAATCATTCAGATTTCTCCCAATCAACAACTTCATATACGATAAAACACTATTACTATATACGCAATATGCATTATTTCCAAAAATGAGACTCTTTCCAACCCCTACAACAGTTTTCAAACATTTCGAACCAGATTCAAAATCAAGTGATGTAGGAACCCCATTTCTTGAATAAACAACAACAGTATTCACCGTTCCAAAATCAACACCCAGATAAGAATCCATTGATAAAAAAAGCCTCAAGGGAGGATCGAACTCCCGACCTTTCGCTTACTAAGCGAGTGCTCTACCGACTGAGCTATTGAGGCATCTGTTTGCTTCCTTTCCATATACTATATAAGATATTAAAAGAGAGATTCATGGCTATTTCCTTATAGTATGCAAAAGAAGGAAGCAGGAATCACAAAAACGGATATCGTGGTTATCGTTCTTATTAGTATTACGATCCGTTATCTCATCTCCTTGAACAGCTTTTCCGGTAGGATACTGCATCTTAATTCATATTAGGACATGCAAAACCACCAATGTTTGGAGATATGGAAGCACAACGGCATTGGATGGAGATTACTGTTCATTTGCCCCGATATGATTGGTTGGAGCTGTTCTTGTTATTCATCCTAGGTATCGGAATACTCAGGATAATGATCTTCAGTATTGGGGTTTAGATTATCCTCCATTGACTGCCTTTCATGAGTATCTGATGGGTTCGATTGTGGATCATTTCTTCCCTTCGATAGTGGCATTGCACTCAAGTCGAGGAATTGAGACTGATCAATCTATTGTAAGCATTCTTCATGAGTTGAATGTGTAGCTTCTTATGCGATTATCTGTTATTCTTTCTGATCTTATTGTTTTCATTCCTTCATGCATTCTTTTCGTCACACTCCTCCTTAAAAACCATTCAAGAGAATCGCAAATCCAAGTTCATATCATTCAAGACTTGTTTATGTAGATTCTCCTGAGTCTTCTTCTTTCCCCTTCTTTGCTTCTGATTGATCATGCTCATTTTCAATACAATTCTGTCTGCCTTGGATTTGTGATTCTTGCTATTACTGCCGTTCAACTCGATTGGGATTGTCTAGGATCGTTCTTCTTTGTTATGGCCATTGGATATAAACAAATCGCCCTTTATTATTCTCTCGTCTTCTTCATCTGGCTTCTTCGAAAATGTATTCAGCAACACGTTTCTTCTTTTTCTATTTCTCATATTCAGAGTTTTATCCATCTTATTAAGATTGGTGTTACTGTAATTGTATCCTTCTCTCTCCTCTTTCTTCCTTTCTGCATTTATCTTCCTTCTAATCTCACTCCTCTTCAATCATTACAAGCTGTAATCACGCGTATGTTTCCTTGGAATCGTTGGCTCTTTGAGGACAAAGTGGCTTCCTTCTGGTGTACTCTCAATAACGTGGTCAAACTCAATTCACACTTCTCGTTCAATCAAATGAAAAACCTCTGTCTCATCGGAACAATCATTTCGATTATCCCTTCGCTCTACATGCTTACTAAGCATGCTGATCTGGAATGTGTTTTGTATTGTCTGTTCGAATGCTCAATTGGCTTCTTTTTGTTTTCTTATCATGGTAGGTTTCTCTATTGCTTTCAAATATAGTTCATGAAAAGACGATTCTCTTTCCTCTCATCCCATTATTGCTTCTTGTCGACAATGATCAGAATCGTTCAATCAAGTCTTTCTTTGAGCTTGCTGCTTCGTTCTCAATGATCCCACTGTACATCAAAGATGGAACACTTCTACCTGCAGTAGCATATACAATCATTTTCTATTTCTGTCTCAGCACCAAATCCATCATTCCTTTCACATCTCACAAATCTTTTGATTCTTTCCTATCCTTTATAGTTCACATTGGGATAGCTGGACTATCAGTTTTTTATCTAGTCCCACCTCCTTCGCGCTATCCTGATCTACATAGTGTTCTCGTTTCTTCGTTTTCTTTTGGAATCTTTTCATTGTTCTATTTGATGATTCTCAGGATACAGTATCAGGCAACATATGAGGATCTGCGGAAATCGTGTTGATTTTAGTCATTTGTTGTTTTCTTTCATAACACTCGAGTTCCATTATGTATGCTCTCCGACGTGCTTCAGGTCTCGTTTTTCTATGTATGAGAATGAATCGGACCATTATCGATAGCTAAACGTTTCTTTACAGATGCTCCCGTTGTAAAGATTGTTAGTGAGCAGGCTAGTAAAACAGTAGCTCTTGCAGAACCTAAAGCTGTGAAAGTTACAGAAACTGCCAAACCGGTAGAACCTAATCCCAAGGTCGAGAAAGAAACTCCGAAAAAGAAGAAGAGCTCATTTAGACCATTTTTATATGGTTGTGTATTCACTGTGATTGCTGGATACTTCTTTGTATATCAACAGATTTGGAAGAGTGCACATCAAATGGAACAAGCATTGGCCGATGTTAGTGTTGATATTTCTGATAGTGTGGAAAACCTCGATCAGAGGGTTAAGAGATTGGAGGCGGAGATTAATCAGCATTAAGTATTTACATTGTTTTCACAAACACATCCACTAGTGGAAGATACTTTTCAGCTTAGATTTCTTCTTTCCAGAAGATTTAGACACCCCGGTTGATTCCTACAGATTACATTATTCCTCAAAATCCACATCTTTCAATGACAGACAGTTATTCAACTGATGAACCATAATCACATTCTCTGATGTCAAACTATATACTGCGGTATCAGTTTGGTCAAATACAATTTGTCGAGCTATCTTCCCAGTAGGAATACAAGTCCTCACTTCATTGCAAATCGTATCCACCAGCCAATAGATACCCTCACAATCACCTATCGTTTCAATTATTGAGTTTCCCTACCTAACACGAGAACATCTTTTGCTTGATTCACAGCACCACATACACTACAAATAATCCTTCCTTCTTTATCTTACCAAGTGTGTTGGATTTCACATGTACTGATCTCCACACCACAGAAATCATACTTCACCAGTCGACTTGTTGTCTCCATGTTCTGAAGAACGAATATACCATAACGAGTGATGAAACAGTCGACAATGTGTGAGATTGGGATAGTTCCTCTCAATTGAAGAGTAGAAGAGAGAATCAGAAGTCGATTCTTCCTCTCTTCTTCCGTAGTTTGGCACATCAAGACACAATCCATATCTTTCATCACATGAATACAAGAATAACAGACAGGAGAAGGAAGAATTGAAGATGAGCTGGGACATAGGTGAAGAATCAGTCGAATCGAAGTGTCTTCTGGGTAATACTCCAAGTAGTATGTATGAAGAATTCCATTACTATGAATCATTTTCATTTCTTGTATCTACCTGCTTTGAACCACAAGAAGAGTATCATCTGAACTCACAGCTACAACCTCCGAAAAGGTGAAGAGACGCACACGCAAATACGATCGAATGATCGAGGAATCAGGAGACTGAGTAGTATTCGTCACCACCAACAGAAGAAGGCTTCCTGGAGTGTGATCACGAACGAACAGAATTGGAAACTACGAATCAGAACTTAGGAGGACTCATACAGATGGATGCATGTACAGGAATTCGTAGTGATTCATAGTAATCAAAGATAGTGGATACAAACCAGACTGACCAGGGCGTTGTAAATCCATCAATACTAACTCGTTTGACTTCGTAAGCACAGCAATATTCGAACCCCTATTTGTGATCCATTCACATTAATCAAACCAAACACTCATTTGAGTCACGATCAAAGATTCAGAATTCAGGAGAATCTGACCTGGAGGTGGTACCCGCGGGAAATAACGTATTCCCATAACATCCAAACGTAGTACTATGGGACCAGGTTTCTGAGTCAATGTAACACGAGGAATCGAGTCAAGATCGCGATTCACATCACCACAAGTGTATGCAGAACGAGTGGAGGTGGATGTGAAGGAGAATCCTTGCATAAAAGGAATATCCAGAATGTGAATTCTCCAATATCGAGTAACCACAGGTTCTGTTGTAAGAAGGGTTTGAATTCCTTCATTGGTACGCATCGACATTTCTGCGGTTATAGGCCATGTTCGCCAAGTCTCGTCTTTTGTAAAGACTTCTAACTTGAAGCAATTCTGTTTGTAATTGAATGAGAGAGCTTGGGATGCATCCAATACAATCTTCACTAATCTTAGTTCAGTGTATTCATTACAGTCCACAGTTATACACCAAGGATAGGAAGACTCAACTGGCCATGAGATTGAAGCAAGATGAGATGATGGGAATTGATCTTGGCTACTAGAACCAAGGACATAACGAAGGTTCCCATAACAAGCCTTCATAACTTCAGCATCATAGTCACTGATAGCATGAATACGACAGTACTTTCCTATCCAGGCTGGTTGGTTTTGTTCATAGATACTTGATGGATTACTCAATAGAAGCATTTCACGGAGATTACGTCGCATTTGAAGATTTGGACGTTTCTTAAGATGAGCAGAATGGAAAACAGGATGAGGACACTGGCCAAAGTGAGAAGCTTGAATGACAACAGCATCTCGTGTACGTTTATCATCGATTTCTGTTAGATCAATGTTATCTGGATACGTGAGTGGATAATAAACATTATAAGCCTTCACAGCTTCCATTCCAGTCTGTTTATATCCAAATACAAGATCAATCCAGTTATGAAGAAGAGATGTTGTATAAGCATTCTCTAATGCCTGTTTATTCAATGATATGAACTGGGAAGGGGTAAGAGATGATGATCCCATGCTTGGTAATGTGACATCTGATACTTCCTTCATATCTTGTTTGATTCCAAAGGACTGATGATTCGTATTCCGTAAGAAAGATTCGTCATAGTACCATTCAGGTAATACCTCCTTCACTTCAGGTAAGGACTCCAAACAACTCTTCACAGCAATCAGTACACTATGAAAGAGTCGATCTGGATGATCGAAATGACCATCCTGAAGACAGACATGAAGCTGAGTAAAAGGTTCTTTACGAAGAAGGAAATAAAGAACCACACCTAATGGAGTACTGTAATGGGAGCCATAGAAATAAGGTTCAGACAAGGCATCTGAAGAGGATTTGGTTTCATACATCATTTCATAGTGATTAATGTAATGAGCAAGACGTTGCGGATTCTGGGCTCCCATTGGTAATGTAAGATCTCGTAACAGACGTGTATCACTTAGAATAATCATTCTCTTCATTCCCTACTTAGTATCCATATCTTCAAGCGGATAAGCAAGAAGTACCCACGGGAATATTGGATACTGGGTGATATCCTGAAGAGATCTTCCCGAGATACGGTTTATTTGCATCAGATACTCAAAGTTAGAGAGATCTCCTTCACACCATTGCTTCGTAATATTCAGACGTTTCATCACATCTTCAGATGATTCATTGAGTTTCTGAATCACAGTAGGATGAGAGAGATTGGAAGCAATTTGAGAATATATAGCATCCCGATCTCTCTATTGATAACAACACAAAATGAGTCCAACCTGACTCCTGAAGAATAAGAATAATGAATCTGTGAATCCATTGAAACGATAGAATAACTCCAATGCACTCTGTTGACAATGATAAGCACGCTTATATAACTCCATGCCTTGATGGAGATCAATGATAGTAACAGAAGGATGAGGAATAACAGGTACATGAGTAGGAATCACACGAGTATCTAGTTCATAATCAATACAAATTCATACCATCAGGAGGAGTAGTAGTTAATCGATGAAGTATCAGATAATGACCTTGAAAACTCACCTTGTTCCATGACAAATCATATGTCGATACACGAAGAGCCTGATGATTAATACTCTTCAAACCATCCTTCTTTCCACTATCTCTATCATTCATCAATCCCTCTGATAGATACTTGGTTCCTTTGGTCAGTCGACGAAGTGCTGACAATAGGCCTGAAGTGGATTCTTCCTTCTCATCAATTCCTGGAGTTACACTCTCAGATTCAGGTGATGACTCTACATCTGCAACCCGAGATTTGCAAGAAACTTCAGAAGCAGCTCGATAGACTTCAGTAGGAGGTAATACACGCATTGTCTTATGACGAACACCATCTCCCGAGATATGAGGATCCATCACCGTATAGGTGCAGTTAGTCAAATAGTGTTCACATGTATGAAGTTCCTGTTCCAGGTACTGATCTGCTAAACCACTCCACAGACTCAAACGAGAGTTGAAGAAGGATGATGTTTGTTCTTCTTGATGGATCCATCGTTCTTTGTGGCGAGTCAGCACTTCTTCATTATAGTCTTCCAACTTATCCACCATATCTTGATATTTTTTGGAATTCCCAAATTCATCATGATTTGTATTAATTGTTAAATGCTGATAGCTAGCCTTATAGAGATGGAACTGACCAAAAAGAAGAACAGATCGTTCCTTCAGAATGGATTGAATCAATTCGAATACTTGACATATCACAGGTTCCTTGATTTGATTGAGAATCGTTGTAACTTCTATTGACTGAATACTCACACTCTACATCTCATATGGAACAAAGAATCAAACAGAAGAGAATGAGATATACTGAGGAATAGTTCCTTGCTGTGTGATTGAATTGAGAACGAATAAAAGCTCTCTCTTCAATAGGTCGACTATGTCTGACACATCACTCGTATCTTCAAGTAACGAGAAACATTCACGAAGTCCAATCAAATACGAATAAGCCAAGTAAGAGTACTGAGAACTTGAGTCAATGGTAGTAGTCAGAATAGAATGAATTGTAGAGAGAAGTATGGATAGTGATTCTTGATTATCATGAAGATGATTCTTGTACTGACTGATTTCGTAATATAGCTTGCGAAGAAGAATGACCATTCCATAGTCACAGAATTGGGAATCATAATGAGAGGAGTGATTCTGTTGAATCAGATGTTGAATCAGAGGTATCACTGAACTCATCACGTTCACATTCTCTATCAGATTCTCTGTAAATAGAACTGTCTTGTGATCATCATACATTGATAGAGCTGTGGCTTCAGTAATATTCTCAGAACAACCCAACATGGAAACCACACTATCTCGAAGAGATTTCATTTGTTCAGAAGTATTCTGTTCATTTAATAATACTCCATCATTGCTGCTATGAAGCTCAGGATAAGGAAGGGCCTCACGTTGGAACATTCCAAGGAGATATTGATGATACTGACTGAATTGCTTCTGATCCACAACACCCACTTCCTCTACAGCATCAAGTATCATTCGTAGATTTGTAAACTTGGTAGGGGACGGCTTGAATTGATGAGAAAAAATACGTTGAAGGATACCCATTAGCACAACTCCAAGAAGATGAGATCCTTCTGTTTCCGTTTCATTCAATACCACAAATGATACAAAATATGACAGATTATTAGAAAAGCTAGAAAACTCGATATCTTGGAAGAGAAGTTCACTAAGAATCTCTTCAATCAATCTCACAAGCACTAGTTCGTTTTGAGAACGCCGATACAACAAGACAAGTTCTTTCACAGATGACTGGAATGATAGTAGAAGATGAGTAGTATTCTCAGGAATCTCTTCTTCTGAATCCGAAGAATCATCCCACAATACAGTCGTATCTTCTGTTATCACTTCCTTCAAACTTACTAAAAACTGGTGGATTTGTGGAATGTCAAATCTAGTATCAATTCACAATCTCTGTTCATACGTATATCGCAAACACAACAGATAGTGAGGAAGACATTTGGGATGAAGAATCTTATCAAATGACAAGCCAGTCTGATCCACTTGTCCATTCCACAACCATGCTTCATACAAACTAGCCAGCTGTATAAACGTATTTCGAGAAGAAGGAGAGAGTGATTCGTAATTCATATCATCAAGACGACTCAAACAGGAATACCAAAAGTCATAGGAATAATAGCGATACTCAACCTCAGGCAGTGATGTCTTGCGATGTACAGAGAGAATCGAGAAGAGAACATAACTTGCAAAATAGATGCCCTCAATAGCTAGAGTATACTAGGGCTCATATGAAAGAACAGAGCTTACTGGATTGTCTCCTTCTTGAAGATTGGAATATCCAGTCTCCACTTGTTTAGAGAGAGATTCTTGATTTTGAATATGCTTGAGAAGATGGTGAATGAAACTCCCGATTCGATTGTCAGTACACTCATGACTCAACTTCTTCTTGGGAATACCTGAGGAGAATACTTTGAGACAAACACGTTGGAATGTCCTACGAATGAAAGAAAATACGAAGAGAAGACGAGGAGAGAAGGAGTGGATTGGAAGAGAAGACAGAAACCGTGAAGGATTCATAGAAAGTGGATTGAAGTTGAGGAGAGAAACCAGCCGTAAGTAAGTAATGTTCAAGAATCGATTCTACAGAAGAGAGATGAGAGATAGAGCCCTGAATGACACAGTCAAGATATTGCTAAAGTGAATGAGACGCACAAAAATTACTTGAAGAGAAACACTTGAACAAACCAAATCAATTGAATTGATTTGGTGAAGAAGTTGATCATGAAGATACACACACTGTTCATAGGAAGCCTTATGAAATAGACTTGGCTGTAACAGAACGTTTGATAAAAGTTTACGTATAATGATTTGATTTGTACTGTGATCCACTTGAAGAAGTGTATGAAGCTACAAGAGAAAGAAACTCACAACACTTACAAGCCCGAGAAGATGATCAATAATAGAAGTAAGACTTAATCCAGAAGGGAAATACTGCAGACAACCTGAGAGAACAGAAATGAAATCATTCTGATAGAGTGATATGAGAGCAGTAGTATCCAAACGGAGCATCAGAGAAATACAATCAATAATAAGAGTCAGGAGCTGATTACTAACTGAGGAACACTGATTAGAAAAACACTGTTGGAGGAGACATATCAAATCTCTCAGAAAACGCATTTGGAGATGGATGAAAGTGCTGAAAATGAGAAAATCATTACGACTATACGAGAATAGAGGATATGGAGGCCCCTGATAGACCAAAAAGCCTTCATCTGAGTAACGAATACATTGTATAGACTGACCACAATCTTCAGATCGAAGGATCTGATTAGCCAGATCCATACTACGCTGTTCATTCACATAGCAATACCAATAATGATCCTATTTCTCATATGTGTTTTAGAGAAGTACTTTAGGAGTAAAATCAATGCGATAATGAACAGAACACTTCTTAGCATTCCATTCAAACAAAGATGTCTCTGGAGGAATAAGAGAGTTCATTCCGTTGAAGGATGGTGGAAGACTTCCTGTTTGATAATAGACAGGTCCTAATAGATTTCTACTGATAACAGAAAACGAATAAACAAACAAAAGATTGAGGTATTCAGGTGATAAGGTACCTTTCAAAACAACAAGAGATGAAAGTAGAGTTAGAAAACGACCTTCTTCAACTTTCTCAATGAGATCTTTCAATGAGAGAGAATCCTTTGATTCTTTCTCCATACCATCACCAAGAGAGAGTTTACTATCACCAAATGGAATCTCAAAAGGCAAATTAACCTCAGCTTGGAGTGTAGAGTTGAGATAGACTAGAACAGTGGAAGGTGAGTTTAGTGTTATAGTAAGAAGACACGAGGACATCAACATGGAGTTATCTTGAAGAGGGAAGTGAATAGGAATCTTGGTGATCTGAGGAGAGCTATGAATAAAATATCAATTGATCGAAACACCTTGAATCATTCATTGTAAGAACAGTGATAGCATAGTCCTTAGTGGAAACAGTTGGAAAGTTAAGTTGAAACTGGAATTGTTGCATTCCACTCTGGAATGTAAAGAGATTGGCATGTTGAGAGGTTTGCAAATCAATATGTCTCAACGAATCAGGATTCAATACTGAAAGCCATATCTGGATGTGAGTTCTACAATTCAAAAGAGTTCATTCCTATACACTTCATTAGGATCACGAGAGAATGTAGGTAAAGTCATGGTGGCGTTTTCTCCCTTCTCATCTTCATGTAGGCCATACAAAGCGAGTCCTCCTTGGATGATCGGTAAGGATGGTGACATAGAAAACCCTGCAGTCAAGATTTCCTTGATCACAGAATACAATTCAACAAGGAATTCTAATGTAAAACCCACTCCAAAGCACTACCATCCACTTCCTTGTATGTAAAGAATATGTCATGCATGCATTGTATATTACTGATCGATTCACTTGCATGGAGCAACAAATCATGGAAGTGTTGCTGTGTTTCATCAGTAAGATGATTCCAATTATCTTTAAACCATCTCAATAATATTTCCAAACTTAAATCTTCAGAATTATTCTAGATCTCGAAAAACCTACGCTTGTTTTCGTACAGTTCAATTTTTGAAGCTGCTTCTGTGTCCATTAGCTGTATTGGCTGCTGTTCTGCAGGTTCCTTAGCAGAGTTCATTACGATTACTCCAAGAACACAAGATAGAATCAAATCATCATATCCAGAAATCGAGTCGAATTCAGTAATTCCATTTTCCAAACTGCTAGCAAATCCAGGCGGTTTTCAACAAATACAGGGGATGATGGAGCGCAAGGAAGATCAATTCGTTTCTGAAGTAGAGAAACTGAAAAAGATCGTTCAGAATAATGAGACAATCCAAGAAGAGGTGACTAAGAACATTAACAGCGTTGAAGATGAATTGAGTCAAGTGGAAGTTCTCATGAAAGGCATGAAATCGGATATTCTTCAGTTTCGGTATGCTCTCGATGGAATGACGGAATACAGTAACCAGCTTGAAATTGTAGATTTCTTTTATTGGATATGATCAAAAATAGATTAATGATTATTGTACTGCTCTTACTCGAAACAGCAAGAAAATCGAAGCAGGTGCTCTTCGGAGAAATCCCAAAGAGTATTAATATTATGTTTGGTTTTATATCTAGATATTTGGAGGCACTTGTGGAGATCTATACTGCTATTGAATACATCACAAATCATCCCTCTCTTAAAGAACGAGCAAGACTTATTGAAGTCCAGAACAATGTCATTAAAAGACTTGTTGAAGAGTGTACAACCGTCTTAGCCCAGTTGCTGAAAGGTGAAAGAGTTTGTATTCCTAAATTAGAATCACGAATAGATTGCATATGTTCCCTGTGTAACCAATGAAGTCGATCCTGAAGTGAAAGAGGATCTATTTGAAGAGTTTTTTGGAATATCTCCTGCAAATTTGATTATCCTTAAGGATATTAGTAGTACACTCATGAAATGTGGCAAATACGGTTTTATGAACGATTGCCGTACTTTTATGACAATGTTCTTAAAACGTACAATTCGAGGTGTTATTGAGGATGTAAAGAAGCATAACTTGTACATTTGTTAGTCATTTCAATAATCTCTAGAAATAAACCAAATATGGAGATTATGGCTCATGTGTACTATCATGTTTTGATGTATATGGAAATTGAATTCCTTCTGACAATCGAACTCTTCGGAGCAGAGAATCTTCAATTTGCCAAGATTATGGCTGAGTCCCTGAGTTTGGTAATATTGCATTCTCTGATTGATATTTAGTTTATCTCCCAACTAAAAGACTCGCTAGCTGAAGTTCAGTCATTGCTGAATCGTCCTATCACAGAGACAACAGATGTTACCAGTTATATCAGCGAGCTATGTGGAAATGTGACTAGTTGTGCTCTGTTTGTGGAGTTTATTGGAAAGGATGAACCTCGATATCAGCGTCTGTTCACGGTATGAATCATAGCAGAATGTGATTAGATAGTATCAGGGAGAATCTCCAGTTCTGGGAGAATGGAACAAAATGATTCAAGAAGTTCAGTCAGATTGTGGTCAGTTAATGCGTCTAATTCTTGAGATGATTGGAAGAAATAATGAAGTAGCATTGAGAGAAGGGAATAAGAGATAGAAAATGAATGATGAAGCTACAATCAGCAATATCACTACTTCAGTAGTTATTGTGAGAGACTATTATTCATAGATTATCAATTATTTACGTATGATTGGTCATTACTCAGATAAACTGAATTCATTAGCATTGAGGAGTTTCACTTCACCTGATGCTGTAGTGATGGCTGATCCTTCTCTTACATGTTATCAACGTTACACAGGTAAATAAGAACAGTTTGATAAGATGTAGCTACTGTTCTCTTAAGTCTGTATCAGTTTTTAGTACGAAGTACACAGTCTTCGTTCGACATATTTAAGAACCATCTCTACTTATTTAATAACTTTCATTACATGTACGAATAAGCATATGGTATTATCATAGTTCTGAAGCATTGGAATCAGGAGGCATCGATACAGGCGATTTTATACCTCGGTTCTTCCAGCGTGTATTTGATGAAGAATACTCAACTTATCTCTCACAGACGTAAGAATTTGTAAGAATAATAATGAGTAGATGGCAACGTTTAACAGAGTTGGCGAAGGATCGAATCGATCCTCCTTTCAATGGAAAGGCTATTCAACAAGAACATCGGCGTTATATCAAGAAGATCTTTGCTGAATTCAATTCTATTTATGAACAGTTGGTACCTTCGGAGTTCTTTGTGGATGTACCAGATGCTACAGTGAAAGCAGAGATTCTTCAAGCTGCTGAAGCTATGTTGGCAGAGTATCAAGTGATGTGGAATCAGTATAGCGCATTACCATTCTCTCTCCATCATCGCAAGCGGTATTTGTTGCACAAACCAGAAGAAGTGGAGAATGAAATTCGTACCCTGTTTTCAAGACCTGTTTAAATGTGTTTGTTAATAAACAGGATAAGACTCAATTGATAACCTAGAACGAATAGTTTCCATATCTTGATTACACAAAGACAATAGAGAGGTTATATCTTCTGAACTCAACACAGTATCATTTGCAGCAATCGATAGTGCGATCTACAGTGAACGATTCTTTTCATTGATACTTTGTTGTTATAACACATAATTGATACATGCATCTCTTCATTACCTACTGGAGGAGTTGTTGTGATGATTGAAGTAATTGGATTTCCATTGAGAGAAGTTACGTTCTGAGGTCCTGGAACCATAGTAATAGAGAAACTCCCTCTTCGACTACATGTGATCCAATGATGATAACCCGACATGAAGTTAGCAAAAGATGAATCACCCCAAGCTCGAGGAAGCCATCCCCACCACTTCATCCAACGTTGAGCGACACGGGCTTCTTGACTATTACTCTTCATCCAGAGTTGATGATGGACATTCATTGCACAATCCCATGGATTCTGCAGGGTCAGAGGCACTTGAAGAATCAAAGCAGATACATCTCGATTGCTCAGTAAGACTTTCTCTCGATCTAATAATGGAGAGAAGAGGAATTGATTTGACTTTCTGTTGATCCAAAGCAAACTCTACTCTATCAACAAAGAAGTGAATTAACATGAAGTTGCTTCGTATTCATTTGTTGCAAACGAGGATATAAGAATGAATAAATGCTATGAAAGACACAGCCAAGGATAGCATCATTCACTGTGAGATCATACTTGTTTAGACCCTAGAGTTAAGACGTTTCCTCTCTCCTACAGTCAAGTCATCAATAGTAGTATCAAGAATACGATACTCACAGAATCGATCTTTCGGTGCATCCACTATCTTCTTGCTTCGAAGTGGGTTCACAGAGTCCTTGGCTGTTCCAACCATTCTCCAATAACTCCCCATGTACGTGGATCTGAATCCACAATGCTTTGGAGGCTGTTGATTGAATACTTGAGGATTTAATTGGATGTCTTGTACAGGAGCTGTCTCCATCTGAAGTGATTCAGGATCGAGATGCGGTTCCTCTTCTGGAGATGGGGGTTCTTTGGATCCTCGAATGATAGAAGCATCGTCAGCGACTGATTCCTGGAAATCACACGGCTCCAAAAGCCCTACTTCAGGTATATGTTGAGATTCGGTGAGAAGGAGTTGGAGCATAGAGAAATCATCAGCTAGACATTGATGATACCGGAGCAAGATCACAGAAGTGTCTCGTAAAGGGCTTTCGCCTGACTGTTGTTCGGATTCTCCTTCAGGCGATACTCGCTCTGTGGAAGTCTGGTTATTGGAATTACGGAGATTAGAGAAGATAATAACTCGCCACAAAGGTAACTCTTCGTTCAATGGTTCCTACTCATGAGAAAGCAGTAATGACCTTACAAGAATCTGCTGCTGACAATACTGACTGATTTCCTCCATTGTAATGGGTTCTTCCACACAGAATACATGATTTGAGATATCAAATTCGTGCTTGTCATCGCTACAAGGAATCAACTGAATTCATTAATACAGATAGGACCATAACAAGCGTCTCTTTCGAACTACATGAGTAAAGACAGGATAACAGGTGATTCTAGTTTATGATTGAACCTTGATTCTCACATTGATCCCCACTTTTTGATAAACGATTCATATGTAACTTGATTTTGAAATGTCAGAAGGCTTTGGACAATCGCCACATGTCCCGTCTTCTTGGAAGTGAGAAAGTGAATACCAATGCTGTCAATCCACTTTACTCCCTACAGTTCACTCCTTCTATTCATCACTACTCGACTGCGTATGTAGACAATGAGCATGATCAGCAGGATAACTCCAACTGCTCCACCAGCTCCTGCAGCTGCAGCAACTACGATAAGCAGCATTCAGATGGAATAATGAGTAGGCATGCCTAAGACGAAGAACGAAGCTATATCCTTTTTAGGGATTACGTTTTAAACTTTATTCACAATTAATAGGAAAAGCAAGGAAGACTTCGGATGTTCGAAATAACAAACAATGAATAAAAACACCATAGATGTGTAACTACTGCTGTCCAATACTGTTTTGAATGATCCTAGCTGTGGCCTCTTTGTCGATTCTCATTGTCGGCATTTCTATCTTTTATTCTCATATTCAAGACAAACCCCTTCCGTGAAGCACTTCATTCATTTTCTTCTTGTATTCTTCCAAACGCTTCTAGAGATCATTTGACATCATTTAGAACATACCATTTCTTTCTGAATTGGGTGCTCAGACACGTCGACTCCTTTACTTTTTAAGTAAGCTACAAATTGACTAATATCATAAAAACAAACCATAAAACATATTGATCGATATTTCTGCCATTACAAGATGCATCTGGGCCGATTCCAAATACGACATCTTCGACATCTTCTCCTTAAGGTTCGTATCCGTCATTCCTTCCACAACATCATTAATCTCGATCATCACTTTCTGGAGCTGCTTTAGGTTGTTGCAAACCGAAATCAGTTCGTTATCATCCATGGTCAAGAAATCTATGACATTTCTTCCGTTTCGGTTTCAACAAAGGAGTCGTATTCTATTCTTTAGTACACTATTTCGTTGGTTTCAATGGCATATTCTATGGTGTGTAGATGATTTCAGTTTCGTATTTTTTTTGCAATTGGCAATTCTACCCCACAATTTGAACTTGACTCAAACAAGATTTGTTGAGAAAGAGCGTCTGTCTCACCAGCCAATCAGATTCGTCAGTTTGGTTGGTGCTGAATCGACACAATAGGTTAGTATTATAACCATACAATGATCGGAGAAAAACTGAAGATTGCCCTTGTTGTAACTGCGTATTTCGTGGTGTCCATCTCGATGGTACTGATGAATAAGTTCCTTCTCTCCAAAAAGAATAGTATTTCAGCTCCTTTTTTCATTACTTGGTACGTTATGTACATTCTACAATGATTATTCAGGTATCAGTGTGTCTTAACTTCCCTTATTTGTTGGATTTTGGGAGAATGGGGAAAGAAAACAAGCAAATGTATGGATGATTTGATATTTTGATTGTAGCCTCTTGTCTAAATCAGTTCCCTGAGCAGCGGTACAATATTCGAACTGGCTTGGGAGTCATGCCATTGTCTCTGATCTTTGTAGGTATGATTACCTTTAACAACCTTTGCTTGAAGTATTATTGGCTTTTTGATTTGAATCTTAGATATGTTCCTGTTTCATTCTACTTAGTTGCTCGTTCTCTCACGATTGTGTTTAATGTGGTTCTTTCGTAGATCCAGTTGTGAATTTGAATGAATAGCTACCTATTCCTAGGAATCCATACTTCGATTGCAGTGATTCTGTGCTGCTGTGTAGTCATTTTCGGTTTTTATATTGGTGCTGATGGTGAGATCAACTTTTCTCTGAAAGGAACGATCTTTGGAGTGATGTCGTCTCTGTTTGTGTCTCTTAATAGCATCTATACAAAAAAGATGATTTCCATTGTTGATAACAATAGTTGGAGGCTCTGTTTCTATGTACGAATGCAACCAGGTTAACTGATTTCTAGAACAATACGAATAGCATCTTCCTGTTCATTCCCTTAATCATCATCTTTGAGCGAAATATCATCATGGAGCACCTAGAGGCGTTCAAGTCTTTATTATTCTGGGGAGTCATGAACACAGCTGGTATTTTCGGATTCCTCATTGGCATTATTACCATTGCTCAGATCAGTTTGACTTCTCCACTCACTCACAATATTGCTGGTACCGCAAAGGCTTGTGTTCAAACTCTTATCGCAGTGATTTTCTTGAAAGACAAGATGTCGCTTCGTTCGGCTATTGGAACCTTCTGTGTTCTTGGAGGTACCTTCATGTACTCGCTGGTTAGAAGTCGTGAGATGGATCGTGAGAAGGCCAAGAAGCAGGCTGATAGTATTCTCAATACGGAGAAGCCTGTATCTTCCGAAGAAAAGGAGAGTGAAGCAAATCCACTTCTACCTACAAAACATGAGGAGTAAGTTTAAGTGTTTCGGATTGTTTCCTTACAAAATGACTATTCCGTGAGAGCAATACTACGATTTCTTGTTGGAACAAACAACTCCTCCCCGACGAGGCGAAAACCTCATCCTTAGATGCAATACAAGTTGCGATCCACTTCCTTGGGGAATGGCTGGACCTCTGTTTCCAGCTCCTGCTCGATCGTGTAGAATGTCTCCTTGTCCTTCTCTGTGATAAAATCCACAGCCAAGCCCAAGTGTCCAAAACGTCCCGATCGACCGATTCGATGCAAATACGTCTCACTGCTCTGTGGCAGATCAAAGTTGATTACCACATTCACCGATTGCACATCCACTCCTCGTGCGAACAGATCTGTACACACTAAGTGACGAGCTGCTCCTCGTGTGAAATTGTGAAACACACGATTACGATCTTCCTGAGGCATGTGCGAGTGGATGTAGAAACAACTATACCCCAGATCGATAATCTTCTTCGCTAGTAGCTCTACACGAGCCACACTGTTACAGAAGATGATCGACTGATTCACCTCCAGCTTTGAGAACAGTGTGTGCAGGGCATTCACCTTCTGACGCTCCTCCAAGAACACATAGTACTGTGTCACTCCATGCAGAGTTAACTCCTCCATCATATTCACCATCACCGGAGTATGCATGTATGTATCAGCGAAGCTCTTCACCGCTGTGGGGAAGGTAGCTGACAACAACATGATCTGACGCTCTGTAGGGAGGAATTCAATGATCTCCTCCACTACAGGACGGAAGTTGTCTGACAACATCTTGTCAGCCTCATCCAACACCAGATACTTACACTGACTCAGGTCACAGTGACCTCGCTTCGTGATATCCAGAATACGAGCAGCCGTTCCAACAAGAACCTGAACACCTTTACGAAGACGATACAGATCCTCTGCCAGTGACTGACCACCAAAACACACCATTGACTTTATCTTCATCATCTGACCTATCTCCTTCACTACACGACTGGTCTGCAATGCCAATTCACGGGCTGGAACCAGAATTAGTACTACACGTTATTTGGAAGATTGAGTCCTACCTTGAATGGCATTTACACTTGTATCAACCTGATTCAAACATGGAATCACATACGCTCCTGTCTTTCCCGTACCATTCTTGGAACGGGCTAATACGTCCTTCCCTGATAAGATTGCGGGAATTGTCTGAGATTGGACGGGAGATGGCTTTTCCCATCCCTTTTCACATAAGGCCTTCAGAATATCTTCTTTCAGACCATATTTCTCGAATTCTTCTCCTTCCATCGGTTTCACATCCTACACTCAACTCATTTCAACAATTCATACAATTGTCTGAACTCTGTTGTCATTTCGGGGATCAATACGATGGTATCCTTTCGAATCTACTCTCCATTTTCATCACTCTTCTCAACTCACTTGGTACACCAGTAGCGCTCATTGTCTAGAATAAATGATATTGGTAATAAAATGGATCGTGAATAAGGAATCAATACCGATTTCAACTCCAGTTCTGGAGAGGCATTTATACCTCTTGTTTCTATAGAAGAGCACGTTGGAATCACCATCCATTCATGGAATACCGTAAATACACCCTATTTGTGCAACAATTACAAGTGTCGTTTTCTTCAGATTGATTGATCAAGTGAATACATCGATATGAGTTTCTTAGCTGGATTCACTGGTTGTTGCATTGGACTGCTTACCAAGCTGTATTTCCCTTAGAAAACTCCCGTATATGAGAGGTAAGGATTGATTTCTTTTGTTGATTGTATTTTAATCCTCTTATAGAGCCTTGGGAACATGTGATCTATATAGCAGTAGGTGGTTGTTCTTTTTACTATGGAAAGAAGTTCATTGTATTTGAATTGCTATTAACAGGTTAATGATGTAGGATAAGGAAACAAACTCACTTCGGGACATGATGAAGGATCTGGACAGAGAGAACATTTATGGAGAGAAGAGTGAATAGTTGCGTGCTTATGTTGTTTGGTTCGAATCATTGGGGATGAATATCGACTTTCTAGTGATTTAGGTATCCCAAACTATTATTTCTTCTTACAAAAATCTTTTTGGACTATAAAGGGATTATCTTTATGTATACGTTGAATCTGAAACCAATCCTTCCAAGGGCTTATGTGTCTCAACAACAAACTCAAAAGTAATCCGTAATTACTTACCGGCTATTTTTGAAGCGATCCGGCATCCTCCAGCAAAGCCGCATAAGCGCTCTTCACTCTTTAGATTCTGAAGATCTACAATCAAAATTAGATGATATATGTACCATCGTCATCAAAAAGAGGCATTAGTTTGTGGATTTCGATTACCTTGCAAAGCATTATTACCTATAATTGAAACTACAATAAATGGCTTACATAGATAGAGAGAAGAATCACGGTAATTCCAAAGAGAAGAATCACTTCATTAGTAGCATATGTACACAACAGATATATAGCGTATATCAAAAGACTAATCATAGCGATAACAGTCAATGATGCAAAGTACAGCGACTAGGATGAAGGATGCCTCAAGAGAATCAAATAAGGATATAATGTAAATGAAAAGGTCATGATAGAAAAACACCGAGATAAACACAAGAATACTGCAGATTAAGCAGCCAGGACACAGCCAGCCAAGAAAGGATCGTCCAATCTTTGAACAAATCGGATTCAAAAGACAAAGCACAATCTAGAATGAGAAACACAAATCTACACTACCCAAGAAAGAACAATACACCACTTTACTGTCCTAACACTGAGTATCATTGACCTTCGATCGTCTGAACTATGTCTAAATTTTTCTAACAAAAACAACTCATAGGTGTTGTACGTCTGATATCCCTCCCTTTCTAATGCACAGACCTCTTCTACACTACTGTAAAGAATAAATTATTCTCTTACTCAACAGGAGATAAGCCTTCATTGACATGGATATCATACAACGTTTTCTCCATTGCAACTGGTTCTCCATACAGATCCTCGATGTTTATAATCATCTGAGAGTTGAAAGAGAAATCACCTGAGGAAACACACTTTATTTTGGAGTTCAGTTTTTGTTGTAGTATCATATTTATTGACTTTCTCATGTCTGAATATGAAACCCTTTCAGAGTACAGTAACAGAACATGGAAATGATATCTAGTCTTCTAATTGAGTTATCAGAACATATTGATGCATTTGGAGATAGGCTTCACGAATTCGGTAAAGCACAAGCGGTGATTCAGAGAGCATTGAACAATCTTGATCGATTCATGTTATCTATGTCTGCTTCTCACTCTATTCTTCCCGTTTCAAAAGATTCTAATTCCGTATCCTATATATATTGCTCTAAGAGAATAGCCAAAGATTGAAAGTGAACCGCAGCCGACAACCACAAAAGAGTTAGAAAATGAAAATGCATCAAAGCAGTCCATAAATGGTTCAAATTTGGTGTTCTATCTAAAGGATAGGCATATCGAGCTCAGAAAGTTCTGGAAGTACTTCAGTATCCAAAGTACCTAAAATTGGATCAATGAAACGTTCTCGAGTGAGATTGAAGGGAAGATCTGATTCTTAGGAAACGGTGTTTTCTCTTGAGCGGCAACAGGGAAATGTTCCTAAGAGGCTTAAGAATTCGAAAGATATTGCTGCAATGGAACGGATTCTTCAATTTATCGCATCGAAGAAGAAGGAAGGAGTGTACTTTATATTTACAGTTATATGATTATAGAGTATTAAAAGAAGTAGTGGTCTTGGTAAATGAGAGTACAATTCGCTGTAATGAATACTTAAATGCCTTAATTAAGTTGGAAGAAATTGTTAGAACCCAAACGAAAAAGGTAGATTCGATTATTCTTGTTGATTCTAGGGACTTGTCTATACCCTTCATCCAAATCGCTATTATAAGTATTTGAATAACTGAGAGTTGCTTTTTGATTGTTGTCATACATTATTCATGAGTATAGGTGGGGATGTATTTAAGGATATATTCTATTATATCAGTCCCAGTATATCTTGTCTATCATTAGAACATTATGAAACAATGATTTCATTGCTGAATTCTGGGAAGGGGACTGAAATGAAAACTGTAACAAAGGATACTACTCATATTATCTGTGATACATCGGAATATGAGAGGATCAAAGAGCTGTTTACTCCTGATGGGTTTTGTTGTTGTGTGATTCCAAAATGGGTGTTCATTTCCCAATCTCTGAATTACTGTCTTCCAACTGTTGATTTTGTTTTTATGATTCATTCATAGCGATGTTATTCTGCAGACCCCTTTTGCTTTTTTTCAGGATTTGTATTTTCTTTTTATAATTGTCCGCAGACCATCTTGCAACTTTATTTACCGATTTGTATTCATCGTGGTGCTCAAGTATTCTTATTCTCTTTTTTTCAGCTAGGTATTAGGGTCAGTAATGTGTCGATGTACTCATGTGATTGTATGCGATACTTCTTTAAGTGATCTGCCCACCCTCTTCTCTTTGTATCCCCAAGTTCGAATTGTTAGGGATACTTGGCTGGAATCTTGTATTTACTCTAGATCATATGTTGATGAAACTCCTTTTCTAATGAAACCTTATTCAGAGGGTAATGAATATGAATCGGAGTAATGAATAGAATCTGCCAAGATCGATATTCCCGCGACACCTTTTGGAGTTGAGTGGGAACATGATGTCCACAACTCGGTAAACTTACTATTTGATCAATCAGAAACCAATTATCACCATTTATTTGATGTAAATTTATATGGGAATTGATTATGATAGGGACTTTCGTTCCTATTTCTTCCTAATCTTGATGAGTGAGTGAAGATAAATGGAATCATGTTTAGACAAGAACAGTTCTTCTTGAAATATGCAGTTGAAAAGATGGGAGGAACGGTATTACGACATCTAGATACGCTTGAGGATTCACTGAATGCTGCTATTCAGAAACATATTACACATCTAATCTGTCCATTTATGAATCAGTCACAAAGAAACCGAATTCAACAAGTCCTTGGAGAATACTCTGTCTTCATCCTGTCTAGTAATTGGTTGTATTCATGTATTGATCGATTTGCCTGTATTGACATTACATCATTGAATCCATGGGAATCAATTCTATTTTTTCCTTCCCCTTCGTACGTCTGTTGATCGATTATCAGATAGATCATTTGTTCCTGAACTTCGAGAATGCTTAATCAGTGTGACTGGATTTACAGCCGAAACAAATCCCACTCGTGAAGAAGTGAAATGTGCTATTGATACTATGGGAGCCTGTTATCTTGGTTCTCTGTGTAAGGACCTCTCAACACATCTTATTTGTGCCAATACGATGAGGAAGGAGATGATAATAGACTTGATTTGTAGTGATAAGTATCATGCAGCATCACTATGGAAGGGACATTTGAAGATTGTACGAGTGGAATGGCTTTTTGCTTGCTTACGACAGTGGAGACGAGTTAATGAAGATGACTATTCAATGGACGAATCCTTCCATGATGATTGTGAAGAAGAATCTGTTAGTGAATTGCAGGAAGAGGATCGAATTATTGTTGATAATCTGTTAACTATAGATCCATCGTATTAATCAGAGAATCATTTCATATCTAGTCCGGTGATACCAATGATTGATGATTATATCCCTACTTCGCAAGATACAGTAGAAAGCGAGAATTCTTTGTTTATCTCTTCCCAGCCACACTCGACACTATCCAAACGTCCATCTATTTTTTCTCAGTCATCTTCATCGCCACATTCGGTCTCTCCCCAATCTAAACGCCTGCACCTAACTATCTCGGAGAAGTGGATTTGGAAGATTTCTCTGATCTAGAGTGTTCCTTCTTAGTAGTGATACTTCAACTGATCGAGTAGTTCAAATCATCACTTATCTCGGAGGACGTTACATTCAGACGCATGAGTATGTACAAATGATCTCCATCACAATTAGCACATTTGCTGCTGAAGCTACTCATTTATTGACGGCTTCACCTAAACGAACTGAGAAGTTCTTAGGAGCGATTGCTTGCGGTATGTGGATTCTGAAACCAACCTATTTGGATGCTTGTGAGAAAGCTGGTAAATGGGTTTCTGAAGAAGCCTATGAATGGTGTGAAGTGGATCCGAAGAGTCGAATCGATGGATCAGTCATTCGTCGTAGACGTATAGAGGGCTCACCTGTATTTGTAGGAGCAAGGTACTCATTGGAGTTGATTGTTACATAGAATTATTTTAGTTGGGAAACTCACACCTTCTTCCGAAAAGTGGAAACGTATAATATGCGGAGGAGGTGGAAATGTGGCAGTAACCAACTCGAGACTCTCATTTGAAGTACGATCTCTCGTGGAGAGTGATGAGGACAAACCAGGACTTCGGATATGTGTGATTCCAGAGAGTTATACAAAGAATGGACTAATTGAATACGTATTACAATGGGGTTATTCATGTGTACCTTCTACTTACGTAGGTTTTTATTAAAGTGAATGATTTCCAGCTGTTAGATCTATTAAGCAAAGATCCATCTCCTGATATTTCAAAGTATCTTTTATTTTCATTTTCTTGTTGTTATCTATTTTGCTAATCATATGAGGGAGTAGGGATTGAATTCAAGGGAATGATGTTATCTGAACAGACAGATAATTCACACTTCGAAAAGTTTATATACAACAACTCTCATTGAAGTAATACTTTGACTTCCTCATACTGATCTACAGTAATCCATGAAGGAAGACGAGCAGGATCCGCATTTAGTTTTACCTTAAATAACTCGACCAAAACCATATCATATACCAAGATCTTCTTTTCAAAATGAGAAAACCTATGTTCAATCCATTTCAACACTCCAACTCCAAGAGAATTGATGACATAGACCACTGCTGTAAACGACGAATACAGGCAACAAGAATCCCAGTATAGTGCTACTCGTTATATCATTCACCAAGCCACACCTGTCCCTTAAGACAGTTGATTAAAACTGGGTAACTAGTTTGATCTAAAAGAATTGCGAAGATTGCTTCCAAAGAACTGCACACCTTTGCTGGATCACTTGGATACTATTCTTTATTCTCGATTCCCAGACATACAAGTCGAACGTCAAGAGGTTGATAAACATATCGAATACCACAATCAGCACATCTCGAAGCCATTTCCTTCACATATGGTTTATCTTCTTGATTTGGTTCAATAAATCTATTTCAATCAGTACAACGTCGGATAACCTACATTATCGTCTTGATTCCCAGTTTGTGGATAAAAGGCATATTCCGAGGAAGGGGAAATCCAGATCGATACAAACCATTCGTTACTGTATCAAAATTGATCATTGGCAAATAGAAGTCCTGCTTCTCCCCTTGCCAACAATAACTCATCTCGTACGTTAAGAATAATCGTAACAAAGATGAGTAACAAACAAACAACAGACTTATTTATCAAATAGATCTTTATCATTTACAGGATCGATTAATGACTGTGGACTGGTTATGACTTCAGCTACAGAAGGTTCTGATTCCCGTTTAAATGTATATCCGATAAACTCACTCATTCCCTTTCTTCCATTCATAAACAGTTTCTGTCCTCCATAACCTCTCCCTACTCTGAATCCACAAACCAATTAATACCATCTAAAGGCTTTTCCGGGAAGTTATCACAGTTTCTGGCCAATATTCGAATTAACTGGGGGAACTCAGGAGCTGATGAGGGAGTAGCCTCAATTCGCTTCAATAACGCATCCATTTGTCTAGAAGATGAGGTAACAGATTTCATGCAAACTCTGCATCTTCAGGAACGTATGGAGCTCTCTGATTGATAAGATTGTCCCAGTCAACGTCTCTACAGATTACCAAATCTATTCTTACTTACTTCAACCAAGGATGCTTCATGATCTCTTCCACACCATTCTTTCCCATCCGATGGTCTGCATCACAAACCAATCGTTCAATAAAGTCAACACACTCTGGAGAACAATTCATTCGAATCGTATCAGTGATTTTGAAGTATCGTTTCCAATGACGAATCTTATGACATGTTGTACCAGCGTCATCTGCATAGAAGGGAGGAAACCCTGCTAGCATCTCAAACATGATCACTCCTAAAGACCACCAGTCCACTTCCTTTCCATAACCTCGCTCTTCAAATACCTCAGGAGCCACGTAATCAGCCGTTCCTACGGTACTGTAGGCCAATTCCCGAGAACGATGAGTGCAATGAGGCTCGTTCTCTATAGCTTCTATCAATGAGCCCATTCAAACTCTACTACCAGTAGAATCACCCTCCGATGTCTCAGGCTTCTTGACCAGCTTGATAGTTTGATCCAACTTTTTGCACAAACCCATATCTGTCAACTTCACATGACCTTTACTGGTCAGCAAAAAGTTGTCCGGCTTTAGATCACGATGAATATAACCTAGCTTATGAAGACTACTAATTCCGAGGATCATCTCAGAAATGAAAAATTTAGTTGCCGCCTCCGAAAAGATATCTTTTCGGATCAGAAGACCCATCATATCACCACCACTACAAAACTCCATGATCATGTAAAGATTTTCATCATCTTGGAACGTATAATACAATGTAACAATCCATTGTTTATCTGCAACGGTCATAACATCCCTTTCGGCCCGAATGTGTTCCACTTGATCCTTGTTCATTAGTACTTCCTTCAGCATAATCTTCATCGCAAACACTTCTCCTGTTTCCTTATACTTCACTAGTCGAACTTCACCAAAAGCACCTCTCCCAACTGTCTTCAACATTTCGAAATCTGATAATTTCATCTTTCTTCTCATCGACCTCAACCGCATACTTTCTGCATGTTTGTATTTCTACGTTCTCAACACATGCACATTAAACTACTTCAATTTGCACGATTTTCTCTTCTTCAGACAGTCCTTGACTGCTTAAGAGTTGATTTAGCTCTGTGTGTCTACGAATTATCAACTTCACTCAGCGTCTTTCCTATCACAGATCCGTTGTTTAATGATTTTTGTCTGTGCCTTACGATTTGCAAAATACTCTCGAGCAATCTCGGCACGTTGCTTCTGTGCTTTTGTTAATCCATACTTCTCCAAATCCGTTTTCTCCATTGTATACAAACCTTTTCTTCTAGCAACAACAATAATAACTGTTGCCAATAACCTGGAAATAAATCTTACTAATGTATACAACAAAGACAAAACAGAAACGCTAAATCAACTAACACCTTCTCTTGGAAGGAACCTCCATATCCTGCTTTCTCTCCTCCAAAGCCTTCTTCAGTCGATCCAAGGCCAACTTCAGATGTTCATGAGTATAACAGGTGAATACCATACGGAACCATCCAGCTTCCTTAGCAAAGAACGACTTTCCCTATCTCTCATTCATCCTTCACCACACTTACAGGACAAATAATCACCTTTCCATGCTCATAGATATAGTTGTACAGTTTCTCCTCATCCTCAAAGGTATCACCAATCATATAGTCCTTCAGATTGATCCAACAGAAATAACCAGCAGTTCCAGGAATGAAAGGAATATTATTCTCCTTGAAGAAATCCTCAGCAATCTTACGACCTTCCCAAACACTGTAACGCAGGGTATGCATATGATCCTGAATGTATTCCTCATCATTCAGCATGTTCGCAATCACAGTCTGACACACTGAAGATACTTCACAGAAGTGAGCCAATTCAGCAAAGGCACGCAACATATCGGTGTTCTTGGTCCAGAGAAGAGAGAAACGGAAACCAGAGAGACCGAAATCCTTTGACATACCCCACAATACAGTCACATCATCAGTCTTAGAGTCACCCTCAATGATCTTGGCATAACTCACGAACTCGTGCTCTCCCTCCTTGCACAGTTCACGAGGCTTGGTTGAGAGAGCATAGATCTCATCTGAGAACAGATGGAGATTGTGCTTTCTGCACCAGGTCAGCATCATTCGCAACTCCTGTTCTGAATATACATATCCAGTAGGGTTGGAAGGATTAGTCACGATCAACATCTTCACATGATGACCCTCAGCCTCTGCCTGTTGACGAGTCTTCTCCAGAATCTCCTCAGTCACGATGTAATTGTTCTCAGAAATATCTGCCTTGTACATCACAGCACCATTACGTAAAGACATATCACGAGAGAACTTCACAAAACCAGGAGTAATCACAATATAGGCATCACCAGCATCAAA
>NW_014569459.1:0-34464 GCF_000743755.1 Blastocystis sp. subtype 4 | reverse complement strand
AAGAAGGCTGCTATGGCTGAAGAGGAATAAGGAAGTTGTGAAGATTGTGTTTGTTGGAAGGAATGCTGTTTTCACAACCTGATTGTTAGGAACACTTGTATGGGATGAAAGGAGGTAGGATTGAACGATAAGAAGAATAGGAGATACACAGTGTACAGAGGTCAGCAGGACATGATGGAGGTGCTTTTTGAAAATAGATTGCTCGGGGATGCTCAATACATGATGAATGGGTGTGCAGGTGTGTGAATGGAGAATCGTTGCTTAAGACATATGTACTAATAGAGCTGTTCTGGAACATCTATGATCCATTTCCATTCTAGTAGGACTCTTCTATACCTTCAATACACCTTCTTTCCTGAGACTAGAGTAAAAAGGGAAACGGAGATCCTCAGTGTTGATTGGCTTATCTCGTTTCTACATTACCCTCATTTCGCTCCACCAGTTTTTATTTCATGAAGTTCATTTTTGCTCTTTTTGTGGTTGCTGTAGGTTTTATAACCTTACTTTTACTTAGGTTGTTCTCGCTTCTCCTGGTCCTATCACCTGGGAACTTTGCTCTGGACCTTTGGCTCACGGATACTTCGACTCTGTGGAGATCATCAATAATCCTGTTGTTCCTAAGGAGAATACAACTGTGTACGGATATGGAAAGGTTGACAAGACTATCACTGAAGGTGCTGTATGGAAGCTTACTGCCTCTTACATGGGTGTGCAGATGGTCGAAGAGAAGGGAAGTCTTTGCGAGGATTCTACCATCAATCTTCCTCTGAATAGCGGAAACATCTACATTAACGGTCTTAATTGTCCTCAAGAACCTGGAAAGGTCAGCGTTGTTGAGAAGGCTATCTTTAACATCAAGCCTCCAATGGGAACCTACTCCATTGAGTGTCAGATGTATGACCAGGATGGTGAGGAGATTCTCTGCATGAGGATTTATGTTCCTATGTAATAGGATACATCCCAAAACTGCTGTTTGTAAAAAAACACACAATTTCATTCGCATTTCCACATTACGTATTAAGATACCAGCGTCAATTTCCTTCAACACTCTATTTCATCAAAGCCAATTCACTATACAAAACCCTGCGTCACATAGTTCATCCATCAGCAAGAACATAGAAGGCATTTTCTTCAAGATTTCATTACGCTCCAGTTTATCTCTGTTCATTATTTGTTGATAAAGTACCTACTTTAGCAAAAGCTTCAAGGCTTCAAAGAAACCATCCATTGCTGATATTAGAATCATTTCATTCTCATTCTCTGAGCCATAAAAGAAGATTGAACAGTCATTCCCTCCTTTTCCAACAACTACATAGCGATCTAAGATTCCAATACTTGCTACACCATTAATCCATTGAAATCAACACAGTACTGTCTTCCTTGGAATTTCCAGGCTTAAACTTCTTGAAGACTTGCTGTTCAAAAGCCGTCTGTGATTCAGCTGTTGGAAAGTCATTTGTATAATACTTCTTCACAATAGCATTCCCTTCTTCATCCAGAATGAGAATTCCGCGAACAACCTTGTAATTATCAAGATACTTAATATCAATAATTCAAATCCAAATTCATACAGGCATCAATCAGAAAATCAGTCAAAGCGACACAAAATCCTTCGTTCTGCTTCTTTTGCTTGATGACAAAAATCGTCACGTTTTTATCAAACAAACAATTCAATGCTCAATCTTCTCATAATGGATTGCTAAAGGACAAAGACGTTGTACCTGCCTCCACGAGACTTCTTGAATAGAATCTGCTTCTTGCCGAACCCATTGACCAATGGAATGGACATCATAGATTCGCCTTGATTGACTCTTCTTCCACATAGGATGGAACAACCGTTTATAGACTACTACTGTATCCTTTTCTCGACACACTACTGTCCGAATCGAGTACAATACCACTTTCATATTGTCTGAAGTAGATTGAAGAGAGAAGAACGGCGGAATGGAATAATTCCGTTCATCAGACTCACATCGAAGAATCAGACATCTCCCGAAGGATGAGATGGGATAGTCGATCATTCGTAATCCCTGTTCAATGGACAAATATGGAACACTTAGTGGCACAAGTGTCTGATTGAGAGTAAGAGTTTTATCTACCGTACAGATGGGAAGTGGAATCGAATAAAGAGAGTATTGATGAAGATTGGTAGCATCGGAGATACTGGCAATACAACACAATGGATTTGTTACTAGGATTCAGAAAGTGAAGGATCTTCTACAAATATTGAAGGGTTCAGACGACTTGTCGATGGATCTCCCAGCCCACATTCGGAACAGATATTCGTTAACAGCAGCTAATTCCTTCTCGAGTTTTTTCATATAGCAGGAGAGAAACGATGGAAGATTGAGGTGACCTCGTAACTCAGGAATCCACTTACAGCAATAGGTAATGAATCGAGTCGCTTCTACAGATGATGGAACAACTCGAGATGCAAATGCAATATCTAAAGATTATGTTGAATCGCTGCAATTCACCGCGAAGGAAGGAACTAAACACGAGAAGGAAATAGGATTTCTTGGATAGATTAGCAGCATATGCATAATGACGGAAGGTACATAGAAACTCAATAAATGCTTTGGAGTTGCATAATACTTGAAGAATCGCGAACAGTTCTCCACAATCTCCAAATTGTTTTCCATCTTCATGTGTAACTAGCCAGGAATACCCGTATCCTTCTTGGGTCAATACTATCTGTAAAAATGGAATGGAGTATGGAACAGTGACAATAACCACTACAGAGAGATCCGTCAAAATGATCTACATCATATCCACAGGATCGAATATACATTGATTCTCTGTATAACCTCGTTTGTTTCGTTTCCTCCCATTCTTCGTATTCATCTTCTTTCGAATAGTTTTCATATGTTTATTTCTCAATTTCGGCATTCTTGAAGAAGAATGGGATAACTGACGATATCAGGAATTCCAAGAAACCGTTGTATCTTGGATCTATGTTATATTACATAATTGATGAGTAATTCTACATCTCTTGTGAAGTGCAACGATCCAACAACTGGGAGAGTGTATTACTTTAATAGGATCACTCATGAAGCACAGTGGTCCGTTCCTATGGGAGTAAAGGATAATATATCAACCGACTCAGAGCAGTCGTTAAATGCTCCTATTTGTAATTACGTATTCTTGTGTGTTCGGAATGATGTTCCAGTTTGCTAGAGTTATTTTGAGATACGAGAAGAAGAATGATGGTCAGCTTTCTCTGGAAGTGAATGACATCGTTCATGTGTTGCGGCAGTATGAAAGTGGATGGGCTGCAGGTATCAATACTTCCAATATAAAGGGGTTTTTCCCAAGCAACTGCATCGTCCCAATTCTACCAGTAACTGTAAAGCGACAGCCATCGACAGCAACTCTGTTTCAGAACTTGGAGAATCAGCGTAACTTTCGACGAGATACCGGAGGGTCTCGGTCCCTTCATCATTCAGGAAGGTATGAAATTGTCAACGGTATTATCGATAGGATCTCAGCGGAATCGATACGGTATTGTTCAATCAATTATATGTAACGAGGTAGATCGGGTAGTTATGGTATGCATACGCCGCTTCGTATTCAATCTCGTACGTCGGATTCTTGTTGTTTTTTTGTTATTTCCTTGATATAAAGCATTCTCAACAGAGAATATGATTCATGTATTCTACCGATCTTTCATGGAATCTGTTCTTCAGAAAGAGGTGGCTTCGAAAGAAGATATTATGGCTCTCGAATCTGTTCGTCGAAGATATCATATTCCATTGTCCGATCATTTGTCGATTCTGTCAGACATTGAGGATGGAGTGAATCTCTATGCACGATATCTTGAAGAATATGGAGTCCTTCAAGTAACCTACCAAATGATCCATAACAAATAGAAGCGGGAGATCTCGATGATTTACTTCAGTGAGACTGGAACGGAGAATATGTCGTTAATTCGTATAAGATTCTATTTGAATAAGAAATAGATGATTCTCTTCCTGGTGATGTCAAAGGATTGCCATCTTCAGTAAATGTTGACAGATTGATTGATTGATAGTTGACAAGTTACGCTGACTATAATTCTACAAATCCTCTTCATATTCATCGTCCTTTCTTGAATATTCTTCCTAATGATAGCATCTACAAGCACATTGAGAGTTCATCTTCGACTCCGAATTTCTCTTTTGCTCAGTATGCTGCAATGTATTTTGTGCGTGATCGTCGTACAAAGCAGTCTGACATCGAGTTAATGAACTTTTCACCACGAGCTCCCATCACCACTCTCATTCCTCTCCCAGAAGCTGATACCATCACAGCTCTATCTGTAGAGAAGCGGATTATGATGTACATGAGGGATCTTCCTATTGAAGGCAATCCAGCTCTAATCCTCGATCTCATCACGGACGCTGTCACATCGAATCAGGCTATTGCTGATGAGTCTTTCTGCTTTCTAATGAAGCAAACAACAGCAAATATGCAACAGAGTAGTGAAAAACGAGGATGGGAGTTACTCTGCTATCTACTCTCTATCGTGTTACCTTCAAGCAATTTGTTCTCTTATGTTCTCTGGTACATCAAATCTGCATTATACTCTAATGAGATTCAAGTAACTAAAATCGTCCTGTTTTTTGATATTTAGATGTCAGGTATCATATTTGCCGCGTTGAAACTGATTCTTCGTCAAGAATCACAGTTTCCTCTTTCCCAAGTGCAATTAGACAAAGCTTACTCTGAGACGATTCAATTGTCAATCTTCAATTGTTCCTTGCAAAACGTGTTACGTTTGGAATATGCAGCTTCTTTACTCAATCATTACAATCTTCTTACTTCAAAACGAAATGATTTCGGTTCTGATGAAACTCCCGTGTTGATGGATTGGTACAATACAGATGAAACTGCCCGTACTGTTACAACTACATTGCTTCGTGGTGCACTTTTTTCACGACGTCTGTTTAACAACCGCTCCCAAAAAAGTCGATATTTACGTCTACCAATAACATTTGATCGTTTGTGTTTCAGTCGTGTTGGTGAGGCAAGTGAGAGTTCATTTGAATTGAGTGAGGTATTGTCAATCAATCCCTTGGAAAGTGATGCTGGAATGCCATGTTTGCGAATCTTGCTGACAAGTCGACGTGAGATTGTGTTACAATGTGAGTTAGGATGTGAGAGGAATCGTTGGTGTTTCTATGTGAAGGTTGTTTTGAATTGGTATAGATTGATGGGAAAAGGACTTATCATGTCGATGTTGGAGAAGATGGATGAGGTGAACAAGGTAATGACTGAGATTCTGAATAATGATGAGAACCAGTTGGTGCGTATTGAGAATGAGAATGAATTGAATGGAATACATCAATTAGTCATGAATGTGGTGAGTATGATACGACAGTCTTTAGAAGCATTTATTGAAGAAAGAACCATTCAATCATCATCATCACCAATGAATGTGAATCTTGAATGTAAGTGTGTATCTGATTAGTATTGTAAATTGACTCATTATCATTCTGTTACTGATTAGCATTGTTATTGACTTCACTGTCACACTCTGTGACTGTCACTATCACACTCTATCACTGTTACTCTCATACTCTGTCATTCTCATTCTTACACTCACACTCTGTCACCTTCACATTCACACTCTGTCATCTTCACTCTCACACTACCCGTTCACTATTACTCACTTATTCTAGATCGCTGCCCACAGCATACAGTTCCTCGTATTCTCGAACACTTCATCACTGCTCTCACTCGACGTCATGCCTTCTTCCTTCTGGATCCATTTAAGAATCTACCTACTCCTCCTGCTCAACTCAAAGAATCCGTGTTCCATGTAGGCTTTATCCTTGCTTCTTCTAATTTACAGGGTGATTACAAAGCACTTGACAGAGAGGAGAATCCTCTCATTCTCTTTGCCTTACTCAAAGATTGGATTCAATCATTAGAAGGTGGTTTGATTCCAGAACAAGAATATCCCCGAATAATGGAATTGACAAAAACAGGTTCAGATGATGACATATACACATATGTTCTCTCTATGGAGAGTACAGCTCGTTGCTCACTTCTCTATCTGATTCGTTTCATCTGGAATTGTTCACTCTTCCGTAAGTCTGTGACAGGTGACTTTTCAGATCTCCCAACTGCGCTTAGCTGTGCGTATCTGATTAGTCCCAAGCAGTCGCTCTTCTACATGCATTTCAACTGTGAACTTCTGGTGAAATTCGTTCAGGCTCTCCTTCATGCTGTGGGATCTCGTCAACGAGAAGCGTTTCTGCCCGATGATCCTACCCCGCGGGAAATGGAACAATTCAAAGTTCTACTGTATTCTGGCATTCCTCCTGTTTGTGGAGAATTGATTGGATACACGTATTCCTTGGAGAATCTGCATCGTTTGGAGACTGTCGCTCGAGAGATGTTTCATTTCGGATTACTTCCTGAGACCAATACTTATGGCTGTAGTGTGCATCGACTGCCGAAACCTCCAAAGACAAAATTGCCACTATTTCTGCCAATCGAGTCAATTTACGTGAAACATGCTACAACACGAATGTACCGTTTGGGGAAGTTCTGGCTCAGTCCATTCTTAGATTCGGCGATGTTCTCAATCGGAGATGAGAACGTAGTGGCGATCCCATTAGCATCGATCACAGTACAGTGTGTGGAATAAGGGTTACTTACTAGAGAATCATGGACTCACCTCCTGAAGCATTGCTGGAGTACGAAAAGCAACGTGTTCAAGGACGATGCATTTCCATCGTGTCGGAACAGAGCGAATCTTCCTTTGATCTGGTACTGCAGACAAGTGAGAGACGAAATGAACTATTGAATGTCCTGGATCTGTATCTGGAGTGGGGAAAGGAAGAATTTGAAGGTATTTGGGAAAATCAACGGAAAATCAGTCAACAAGATTTGGTAGAAATCGGTCTGATTTTGTAACCACTAGAATCTCATTCATTCGTGTCATACATATACTGATGTACAATCATTATGCCCACAATTCCTTCCTCTTGCAGACCGTACATATAAATCATTCCTATCGTACATCGAATTACGTGATGATCGCTTGAACTCTGTATGTTTTGACAGAACAGGTCTAGAACCAGTCTCAACTCCGAAGAAGCGAAATAAGTGTTTGATTCGAGCGTATGTGGACATTTGTGAAACACTGCTTTCAATCAAAGCATTTTGTGAAGAAGGAGTGTTTCGGAAACCTGGTATGAAGGCTCAAGTAACAAACTATGCAACAAGAGTCAAGAATGTAGGATTACAAGTGATTTGTTAGTGTGTAGGGTGATTACTCATGCATACACAGTACTGTTGGCTACAAGGAACTAACATCACTTCTCATCTCTCTCTTCAATTTCAAGGATGATGGAATGATCCCAATCTCTTTTCTTCCTGCTATAATTGAATGTAATCAAACTAAGGATATGAAAAGCGTTCTGGATGTGGTTAAGAAGTTCCCTGAAATCAATGCTGTTAATCTTCTCTATTTGTGCTTGTTTTGGTATCGTATCTCGACCTATTCAAGTGTCAATAAGATGACGGTCAGTAATTTGTGTACTTGTGTGTGTCCCTCTCTGATCCATGTGGATGATAATAGACAATTCCTCTCTATTGTCTCTCCTACTTATCCCTTTGTGAACCAACTCATTCTTGCCACCAAACAGCTGGATTTGGCTTCCTATGGAATCTTTCTTCCTGATTCTCTTCTTTGTAACAAACACTATGTCACACAACTTAAGCAGCCAGCTTCTCGAGGGCATAAACTACAACCTTGAAGAAACGAGGAACAGTCTCAATGAGGAGACGCTCCTGAGGACTATGAGGATGCTCCAGAGTAGGTCCAATGGAAGTGCAATCCAGATCCTTGTACTTCTCCATGAACAGACCACACTCCAGACCAGCATGAATAGCGTACACACGAGGGTCCTTTCCAGTGACCACCTTGTAAGCCTCGACCACATCCTTAGTCAGAGGAGACTCCATATTAGGCTCCCATCCAGGATATCTAAATAATGTTATATTCCGTTATGGGTAAGTAAGCAGTCAATCAATCAACAGTCACTCATATAATAACGTATTCCTCTTTGCTAACTAGGATTCCCATATCCAACAAGTGGAAATACGAATGGATTTAGCACTCAACCATCACACACTACTTACGCTCCAATTCTCTCAGAGAGCTCCACTCCTCCCATCTCGCAGATTGACTTGATTCTGTTGTACATCCAGTCCATCTGGCTCTGAGCGAAGGAACGCACAGAAGCAACGAACAGAATGGTCTCAGGGTTCTCGCACTTAGCAATAGCCAGAGTGGTGGAAGTCTCAATATCTCCCTTCACAGTAGCAGAGTATCTCATCACAGCGAAAGGATACACATTGATGAAGTTGACGAACTTCTGAGAAGCCTCAGCAGTCATGGGATCCATGCTACCAGTTCCCTCAGTAATGGTCATGGTGGCATCAGCCTCAATAGGCTTGTACTCCTTGGCGAACTCCTCCCAGTGCTTGTTCATGCACTTCTCGAAGCACTCCACTCTATCGGCAGGAACAGCTACCTCAACCACGCACTTACGAGGAATGGCATTGTGAGCAGTACCGCACTCAATGCTAATCACACGCACAGGGCAGCAAAGAGCCTTCAGCAGACGGCCAACCACATGAATGCAGTTAGCACGACCCAGACCAATATCAACTCCAGAGTGACCTCCAAGGAAGTTGTTCAACACAATGGTCTTGCGCACCTCATTGTTCAGAGGAGCACGAGGAGTAGCAAGCTTCATATGAATGGTGTAACCTCCAGCGCAACCAACGCACACAGCGTTCTCCTCCTCGGAATCCACATTGATCATGTACTTAGCCTTCAGGACTCCAGCCTCAAGTCCAGCAGCTCCGTAAAGACCAGTCTCCTCATCACGAGTGACCAGAATTTCCAGAGGACCGTGCTTGATGGTCTTATCTTCAAGAATGGCGAAGCAAGTAGCAACACCAGCACCATCATCAGCACCGAGGGAAGTTCCAGTAGCCATCAGCCACTTGTTATCCACAATACGAGGAGTCAAAGGATCAGTATCGAAGTTAATCTCCACATCATCATCCTTCTGGACGACCATATCCATATGGCACTGGAGGCACACAGTAGGCTTGTCCTCGCAACCAGGATAGGCGGCCTTTCTCACAATCAGATTACCACCCTGATCCACATAGGTCTCGCAACCAAGCTCCTCAGCCTTCTTCTGAAGGAACTCACGGACCTTAAGATGTCTCCACATCTCATCTCCCATGTTCGATCCACGAGGAATCTGAGTCAGGGCCAGCATGTACTTCCAAACGTTGGCGGGCTCAGGAAGGGCCTTCAACAATTCCTTACAATAACTAAAACGTCATTCAGACCAAAGGAAATCCTACTCAGGCAATTCAACAGACATTATGTCACAAAAAACAAGAAGCTTACAAAGAAAATATGGAAGATCTTATACATGCAACAGTTTCCCCAGTTTAGAACCGCGGTTTTTCGAGTTTCTACCTCATGATGTTCTAGAATTCCATTCTGCAAATCCTTTCGTATCACGGATAGGAGGAGGTAAGGATGTAGTTGGTCTTGTCAGTTGGATGATTTGGTTGTTGATGTTTGTGTTTCTTTCACGTAGAAGGATAGATACATGTTGACCTGAGATAAAATCATTTGATAAATTAGATCTGAGAAGATTCAACGAATCTGCTCCAAATACACTACACCAAATTGTTTGTGTGATAAATGAATTTAAGAAGGACCGAAATTACAAGCAAAATGAATTGATAGCTGCTACAAAGATCTGTATCATTGATGCAGATCTATTCATTATCCTCTTCTTAAATGAACATAGCACTCCACAACTCCTGTCCATAATAGTATCTACAGTTTTTCGTAATCTTAGGAAGTAGACCAAGAGAAGGGTGTAACAACAATATTCACTCAGATTTACAATCTTTGGTTAAATGTTGCATACTTCACTTAATAGAGATTATCCCATTGGTTTCATAGTAGCAGCCAGAATTTATCAGAATGGGAATTCCAAAGTTTTATCGCTATCTTTCGGAGAGATATCCTCAGATTAACGAGATTGTTACTTCTCCCCAGTATCTTCCTTCTTGTGATTATTTGTATCTTGATTTGAATGGTGTAATTCACAATGCGACTCATGGAGACTCCATTACCCAAGGAGTGAGATCTGACGAGTCTGTGGCTGTCTACATCATGGGTTATATCTGTAACATTTTCAAGCAAATCCAACCCAGGAAGTTGCTGTTTATTGCTGTGGATGGCGTTGCTCCGCGAGCAAAGCTCAACCAGCAGCGTTCTCGTCGATATCGAGCAGCACTCGATGCAATGAATGAAGCTATTGAACAGGATTATCATGGGAAAGTGTTTGATTCCAATTGCATTACTCCAGGTACTGAATTTATGTATAAAGTGGATAAGGTCCTGGAGTATATGATTCATAAAAAGATTTCGGAGGATCCTTTGTGGAGGAACACAAAGGTCGTGTACTCATCTCACAGTGATCCCGGTGAGGGAGAACACAAGATTATGAAGTTTATCCGTGGTTTGGTGACTGATCCTAACTATAACAGCAACGAACGTCATTGTATCTATGGATTGGATGCTGATCTAATTCTTCTATCGTTGTCACTGCATGACGTGAATATTATTCTGTTGCGAGAAATCATTAATTTCTTTTCTTTTGCTGACAACCAAAAGATTGACGATCGTGCCGTAGCGAAGGTATGTAATACATTTTCGTTGTTCCGATAGAGTACATGGCAAGTATTGCACATCGCTGCTCTTCGAACCTATCTTCTGTATGATTTAACTCCAACTGACAATAGCTGGATGTTAGAAATCGATAAGGAACGATTAATTGATGACTTCGTGTTTCTCATGATTCTATTGGGTGATGATTTCCTTCCTGAATTACCTTCTCTCGATATTAACGAAGGTAGTATCCAACTCATTGTAAATCTCTATAAGTACAATTGATTGAAGGATATTCCCTTAGAGACATCATTTCAAAAGTGCACGGGTTTTTTATAGAAGATGCCAAACCAGTTCTTCCTATTCTCAAGATTCTCTTCTCCAAATTAGGTGAAATTGAATCAGAGGTATTTCATGAACGGAGCCAGGCTGAAAAACAGCGTCGAAATCGAAGTGGTGGTCGCCATAGTTCACCTCCAGTATTTCTCGTTATTTTGTCATTATACAATAGAATCCAAACCCAATAGAATGTATTCCAGGTGGATTACCAATTATCAAGACCGATGTCTACATGTTGAAAGAATTAGGTGATCAGCGATATAATAACTTCCGTGATTATTACTATTTTGATAAATTGAATGTAAAATTACCAGGTATCAACAGTTGTATTAGTTTCATTTCATAGAGAATCAACAGATTCTAAATCAAATATGTCATAGTTATTATGAAGGGTTACAATGGATATATTCATATTATTATCGTGGTGTTATATCTTGGTCATGGTACTATCCATATCACTATGCTCCATTAGCAAGTGATCTTGCTAATTACCATATGTATATTTTGCATTTCTGTACTTATATCAAGGACTTATACTCCATTCACTCTACATGCACCTTATACTCCATTCATGCAACAGTTAGGATGTCTTCCTCCTCAGTCAGCCGCACTTCTTCCTCATTCCTATCAATCACTTGTTTTGGATGATAATTCTCCAATCATTCAATTCTACCCACGGGAATTTGCTATTGATATGAACAACAAAGTGAACCCATGGGAAGGAGTGAATTTGATTCCGTTTATCGAAGAAGATGCATTGAAGAATGCTGTTAGTCAATCCCAGTGTAATCAGAATCTCTCTGAAGAAGAGAAGGATCGAAATACATTAAAACCAGCTCGATTATTCCAATATTCAGAGGAATTTCAGAATACTGGAATTGTGTTCCAGCCACCTTTCTCTTCTACCTTGTTGCCTGAAGTTCAGGATCGATGTTCTGTTTATATCTTCCATTGTCCAGAACCGCGGGGAAAACAAGAAAATGTTCTTCATTTGAAAACTCTTCCAGGAACCTCTTGTTTGGATTTAAAGTCTCATCCAGAGGACGTAACAACAGAATTAGTTCATATTTTGAATACAGGCCGAATTGGCAAACAACCCACCATTTGCATTCATGTACCATTGTTCTCATGTTATGATGTAGATTCCTCCTCGTCTGCCTTTGAAGTACCTCACACTTCCAATTCTTCTTCAATTAGCTGACAATTGTTCCATGCGACTTATCACATACAGCTCACAGACTCGATATGGTCGGATTGAGGGTCTGTACACACCAACTCAATTTCTGGATCTGACTGTTGGTATGAGTCAGCCTCGTTGGCTTCCATCTGATGAGAAAGAAGCAATTACTGACTTAATGCAACGAATGCTAAGTGAGGCACTGATTGGACGAATGAATGAGATTGGACTTGGAGGAACAAAATTGGATGATATCCCGGTATTGTCAGTAATCCGCCCGATTGTTGGAATGCGCCGTGACCCTGTGACAGCAACCCTAACCTATCGATATGCTACTGATCAGCTATTGTTACCCCTCCAACTTGTCACCCCTGTGGATACTATTTGTGATCCTCATCTTTCTGCCAAGCAGAATCAGTGTCTGGCAGAGCGCTTGGCTCCAAATGAAGTTGTGGTGTTTTTGGGAACCAACATAATCGGCAAGAATTGCGCCATGGGAGGACTTGGTGTAGTTGAGCGTATCGAACAAAACAAAGCAATTATTCATCTTCATTCAATCCCTGTGAATACCGGTCTGGGCCACAAAGTATTAAGTCACGTACCAGCTGAAAAATGGTACACTGTGGATGAACTGCGCCCCATCTTAGGATTATCGTCAAGAGGCATCTTAAAGATAACTGGGTATTATCCCGTTTATGATGATGAGGGTCGTAAGCGAAATATTGGTTTGCGTTTGTATGATCGTGATCGAATGATTCCAAGTAAGAATGAGTTAATTGTACTATTTAGAATATACACAATGTAGATTACATTCTCAGATTCACTATTCGGAGAAACAGAAGTTTTCTCTTCCATTTTGTCCAATTGGAGTTACATACGATTCATTGTTAGAACCAGATAATTTCTATATGAAGGAAATCTGCTTTTCGAATCCTGCTTTACATCTTATGATGGACTATAAGAATCGTTATCCTTGGGTGTTCGAAAGGATTCGTGATTCGGATAGTTCATCCTCATTACAAGATCTTTTTGATGGGAATATTTCATTTGTACGCGAAGTGGAGAAGTATGTAAATGATCTTCCGTATCATAACGAACCGTTCATGGACCAATATGGAATCTGTGCCACTCCGAAACAGGCTTCTCTTTTGGCGAAGACAGGAGACGTAATGGCAAGAGAATCTTCAAAACCAATTAATTGTGTTCTGGAGTGTTCGTCCAATCAAATTGCATATTGGGAGCGAGATGGTTATACAGCATCGTTAACCGAATGTTTCTCAGTGGTTCCTTCGATCGGTGATCGTGTAGTGATTGTTGGAGGAAATGATCTTCCGATTGGTTCTTATGGGTTTGTAGTAGCTGTGCATCCTACCTCGCATCGAGTCGAACTGGTTATGGATAAACCATTTATTGGAGGAACCAATCTATTTAACCTGCTGGATGTGAATTATAGAGGAGCGTAAGTGTAGAGGTGTATTGTTAGGCCTAGGAATGTATCTTGGGAGCAGTGTCTCTTCATCAAGGATGAATCGAAGAAAGTGGGTCCTGCCAAAGTCATTAAAATATGAAGTTCGTGTACGATGGAATACATGTTTGTTGCATCAGGACACTTTTGTGTTACAGACCATGAAAGCAGAAGAGCTTCTCATTCGGTTTTCGGAGGTCCTAAATAAATACAATCCAAGGAATGATTCCTTGTCATCGATCTTTCAAAGGGATGACGTTGATATGCTTATGGATGTGGTGTCTAAAAAGCAAATATCTCCTTCAGAATATACAAATGCCTATGATCAAGGATTACTTCATCTGGCAGGTATGAATGGATTTGAATATATAATTTGGAGCTCAGTATGATGCTATTAACTGCGCCAAGTATTTAATCCAACAGAATGTGTGTCCCTTGAAAGAAGATGCAGTACGATTCGTTTCTTGTTTTCAATTAGATGAACTATTCTGCATGTGATGTTGCATACAAAAACGAGAGTTGGAGAGGTTTGAAAGTGGGATTGTGTTAATCCTAGTGTTTATCTTGCTTCTTGCATCTTATCCAAATCTAAATCGGCTTCTCCTTCATCTTTCCAACCGTTTCTGTTTCGTCCATCCTGAAGAACAAGAATACGATAGTCTTATGGTATTAACAAAACAAGGTGGATTTGAGATGACAGATAAACAATTGAAATCTAATATAAACGCCTTCAATGCCAAGTTTCGTGATGTAAGTCACTGTACAGTCAATTCCAAACGTTTTATATTCGTTTCAAGCAATGTTCTCTATTCTTCACATCCTCGTCTGAATCTCCTTTCCATTCACCCAATCCCCTTTCGTTCGCCAATCAGGAATATGGCAATGGGAGAAGATCACATTGTGGTTGTTGATATTGAAGGAAATGTCTATTGTGCAGAATCGGGTTATCATTTCAAGTTTGTTTCTTCTCTCATTTTCATGGTTAGTTCAATTCCATTTAAACGACCTATTGTTCAAGTCAGTTGTGGTTCCCATCACACTCTTGTCCTTGATGATGAAGGACACGTCTTTGGATTTGGCCAGAATTCATCTGGTCAGATTCCAGATACAGATAAACCAATTGTAGCAGAACCCGTAATGTTGGCAATTCCTCGTGCCTATCAAATCCATTGTCATCTTAATCAGAATTGCGTAGTTTGCGAGGATGGTGTTTACTACTGGCCTTTCTACAGACAGAATCATGATGAGAAGGGAAAATGCATTTCTCATCCCACCAAGGTGAATACGCTCTGTTATGTATCACTTGATATTGTTCAAATCCTCTGTATTGATGGATTTGATGTTATATTGACAAATTCGGGACAAGTGTTTGCATTCCACTATTTCACGGATTCAACTTGTTCTCACTCTGCAAATGTGAAGAGCATTTTCCCTTCAAGTGTTCTGCCAGGATGCATTTACAGTTTGCTCAATGGAATCCGCATCGTTCAAATCGAGCTCTTTCAGAGTGTCTGTATTGCTCAAAGTGAGAATGGATTGAGGTGAGTTTAATTGTGGAGAATGAGAGGCAGATACTTGATTGGCTCGAAAAAGCAGGTCCCCTTCCTTCAGGTTGAATCAGATGGACTGATCCAAAATTTGGCAGGAAATCTGGAAATTGTTGGAGGGAATAGTCAGACTGGTATGTTTTGTCGAATTCTCCGCAATATCTCGAAAGAAGATAGAATTTGGATCAGTGAGCCGTCTTCTACGCTTTTAGAGTGTTTTCTGAAGAATTGGGTCAAAAATGGGATGATTTCATCTATACCAAAAATACTCCCAATATTGAAGGTGTGACATGAGTTGCAACGATCTGATGATTAGAAATACTCGCAGCCTGTTCTCCAAGCCAAAGCAATCTCCTTCATGATGAACAGCATTTTGGAGATATCTCTCTACTATCCATCATTCTTATCAATGTTTCTTCCCTTCTTCTCCTCACTACCTCCCTTAAAGCAGTATCGTTCGGAGAATGCCTCATCCTCTGGGTTGACGATCGAAAGCGCTGAAGATGTGATCCAAATCGTTTATAAGCGGTTAAGATCATTAAGGAAGCGAATTGAACGATGTAATCAAATTGTATTGAAATTGCAAAATGGTCCAATTAGCTATGAAGAGTGTATTCAGATGGAACAAAGATTGATTTTTGTTGTAGGTGGACATGTGTTGGAATGATGGGCAGAAAGAGTTTCTCGAATATGTATCACTAGCTAGGCAGTGTCAATTGAAGGAAACTAGCTTAACAGCAGTTCAATCACGGATTGAGCAAATCGCAAATCAGAATCCTCCTTCTCTTGAAGAATGGGAGTTTCATTCAGATCAGTCAAATACGAAAAAAAAGAAGAAACGAAAAACAAAGAAGATAATTACAGTCCCGGCAGTATCACTTCCCGAAGAGCCAAAGGTTCAACACAATGAGAAGAAACCAGTCCAGGATGGGTTCAAGGTAGTGACAAAGGGAGCAGTGATGTCTACACGAACAGGAAGTTTCAATACTACAATGTCTCAGTTATCCATGCAATTGGGAGAGAGCAGTTCGGAAGAGGAACCGGAGAATCATTTGGATGTTGCCGCTATGGTGGATGAAGATGTGTCTGGATGGATGGAGTGATTATTGTGGTGTAAGTTGATAGGTAGAATGAGTGCTGAAGAACTACAAAATCAAAAATTGTTGCTCCAGTACTATAAACAGCAACAGGAGAATCGACAGAGAAGGAAACTAGAACGGGCAAAGAAAAAAGGGAAATCTAGAAAGAAGTAATGCATTGATGTTTGTTCGAAAGGCAACTAGTGTGTCGAGACGACTATCCTACCGATGTCCAATTGGTTCTATGGGTCTGGGCGTTCGAACAAAGTCATGGTAACAAGTAATGAAAGGAATATAAGCAAATAGGATTAGTTGTTCTAGAGCACGATGTTATTCGACAGAAACACTTCCCAGACTGAGTCCGACGAGCCCAAAACGATTTGTGAGAAAAAGATTGGAAATCTAATAGAAAGATGATCTCTGAAGTAACAAATATGATCAAGAAGATAGTAACGGAAGAAGAGTTGAGAAACGTCTTCAATACTCTTAAAGCCAGCGAAAACGGAATCAGCAGTTTTTCGGTAACTCGTCTCATTCAAAAGAGTGGTAGTATTCGCAATGTCTCTCTTCTTCAAGAGATTTTGGATTATTATCAATCTGTTGCTGGCTATGATAGCTCTGTGATAAATTGTGCGATTGACCAGTATTCTCGACTCAGAAGGGTTGATTGCGTTGTATCCTTGTATCATTCCTTAACTGGATCTTCCCAAACGTTGACAAAGGTTACATACGAACGATTCCTTTCATCTCTATTACTTTACAAGGATTATGAACGTTTGTGTTTGAATATCACAAAGCAGATGTTACGATTGAACTATTCGATATCTCGAGAATTCCTTATATTATGTCTTGATTATGTGGGAACACGCAGTAGTGATATGGTGATTGCTCTGCTAACAATTGTGAATCCCCGCGACTTATCGGCCTATCACATGCAGAGAATTCTGAATGATAAGATCCTTTCATTTGCTTCAGCGAATTGTAAAGTGTCTGTATGGGAACTATACAAGTACTTATGTCTTCTAGCCCCCAATATGAACAAGTCTCATCTTACTCCTTATCTTTGTGAATCTCTTTGTTATTTTATTTCAAGGTAATTTTTTCGTGATCTTATGACGTGTAGAAGTATCTCAATTGAATATGACAAGGGGGATGAAGTGGTTATGCGTGCTTTTACTCAGGCACTCTTGAAAACCCGATTCAGTGACACTTCAGCTATTCCAGAAATTGTATCTTTTATTGAACAAAACAAAGCCTTTCGGGATGTTCAAATCAGTGAATTCTTCAAATTTGTTCGTTTCAAAGATGAATTTCATATATAGTTTGCAATTAAATCAGTTCAATCCATTCCTCTCTCTCTATGGAGACGATTGGCATCATGTTCGATTCATCTGAGTATCGTGGAAGAACAGTCCTGTGTCAATACATTACTAAGTACAGACTGTACAGAACTCAAAATGGGTTATCTTTTGTGTTTCCCTACCTCGTTACGTCGTGAAGAAGTATTGACATCAGTTGGAGGAAGTCATTCATTTGAAGAATGGCTGACAAAGAAGCAAGAAGAGGAAAATGACACTGAAGAAGAAAGAGAAATTGATACGAAAGAGACTGTGGAGATAGAAATGAAGGAGAAGACGCCTGAAACATGGATTGAAGAATGCTGGACAGAACTATGCAAATCAGCTTCACCTTCATCTCAGCAACGTCTTCAGAATGCGATCAATGCATTACCATCATTGAATCACATTGAACAAGTAAGAGTGATATACTAATGTGAGACAAAGGTGATGCGGAGACAGTTGACAGATCAACAGAAATGGTTGGAAGCCAAACAGTTTCCACTTGCTCTTTTAGAAGCGAATCGAGTCGACGATGCTCTCCAAATTACGGTTCTATTGAAAGAAGAGTATCAGATCATTAATGTTGAAGTGATCAAACGACTTCTACAGTATTACCCAAAATCTCAATTAGAACAATATCACCTTATTCATCCGTATCTTTATCTTCCTTTTTGTGTTTCCTTTAAACAAACAAGTAACTCTTCTTGTTTATACAGTTCCTTCAGACACTCCGAAACACGACCCAAATTGTACTTAATTAAACCCATCTTATCAAAATTCTCTTCACGAATTACACACACAAAGGCAATATTGCGAATAGCCTGATAAAAATGAACCATATACTTCCTTTTTCCCTTTTCCAATCTATACTCACACTCTCTCAACATACATACGTAATCGATGAAATAATCGGAAACGAATTCTTCGTTTCATCTTGTTCGAGTATTTCTCCTAACGTTCCGGCAGTTCCCAGATTACTAGCTCTAGGTTTGCAATAAATGTTCACCAACTCAAATACAACATCAATACTATCACTACAGAGTTCATAAAGACCCGATTCATTTGGAGAACTATCCATAGCGATGCATAACTTGCTGAATGTATCAAAGAGGTAAACTTTGTCCATATTGCAACTTTGCGACAGTGAATTTAAGAGATTCTGGACACTACTGCGTCGAGGGAGAATACGTTGAATACACTTGCTAATGCCATCGAAAATCGAGTTATCATAAATGGATGTGCGACAGAAATATGTTGAGAGGTGAATATCAATTTCGGTGATTTGCTCGTTGATGAATGTTTGGATAGCTTTCTGATATGCTAGAAGTGAGAAGATCAGCACCAAAGGTACCATTCTGCTGTTCCGTTGTTAGTGAAATATCAGATTTATGGAAGAAGACAGAAAGATGAAGATCTTTTGCTTCGGCCATCATAGAAAGAATCTCAATAAGTCCATTTACGTCATGATTCGAAAAAGTTTCATATTTATTGTTAGAATTCTAGAAATAACACCAACTCACAAGTGACAAACTTCGAGATTGAAAACATATATAAGGACTGCTATACGACTAATGAAGGGTTTAATATTCGCCATCTCTTCCCTGATTTCATTCCTATCACTCGGCAGTTCCCACACATTGTATTCCAGAAAGGGATTCATATTGGATGTGTACTTCTTCAGAGACGCTGTTGTATCCAAGAAAAACGTCTTATAGACGGACATCCGTTTGAACACGACATCCACAATACTACTCTTACCACACTTCTCCTGACCTGCAATAAGGATGATTGGTGAGTCCTGACTGGTATTCATTCAAGTGAAATCCTATTATATGATTGTTCTATATATCGGAACGTATGATAATTAAAAAAACAGAAAGTAAGATTGAAATAACCTACAAGAGTGTACATACACAATCTACAAACAGTATAGTCTGCAATTTTTGTAGCATATCATTATAGTGACAAGTATGAGTCATCTGAACTCGAATACTGCGCAAGATGCGGCGGAACAAACTACCCTCAGATCTGACCTGAATACCCTACACTATCTCTTGGTGTAGGAGATTCAACCGTTTCTGGTTTTCCCCTCACATCATATGATCCAATAACATCAGTACAAAATGCCACTATATATCAGTTATTTACGATCCAACAATACTATCTTCAGTAAATCCACGGTTTGTGGTTGCAAGTCGATGAAATCTGGGTCTAAGGCTTATGAACAATTAACTTTTCCAACTCCTTGATAATATCGATCGATTTGGATCGTTTCAAGCAAGGATCATCATCCATGTGAGAACATGTTTCGTCTACGCTATTCTTTTCACTCTCCGCCATTTTAGAATTCTATAAATCAAGTCCAAAGAACTCGCAAACGGCAAGATTGATTCCTAATTGTCGATAGTACAGTTCTCTCGCTTTGTCGATGTGCCGTAGGTTCTGATGGTTATGTAAATATTCACTCTTCCTACAGCAGGAGGACAAACAAATAAGGATTGACTTCGCTGTCTAGATCCTGAAGTCACGGATACAGAACTCATAAAAATATAAGCAATACTAAAGTATAGTATCTTGTTTCCATTACCCACGGGATATCTATGGATTTAGCAGAAGACTATTTGATATGTCTTCGATACTTTGTCCCTAGATTCCAGTTGGATGTATTAAATCTGATTTCAACAAACATCCACACAGATAAAAGATAACACTAAGGTAAGTAGAGAGGATGATAGTCCGTAGGTAACAGTGGTTTTCTACACTGAGGACACTTCCATGAAATGGAATTGGACTATTTATCAGACTTTGCAATCACTCCAACCATAAATAGACGCTTGATACACTTCTGACAAAATACATGTCCACAAATAGTTGATACAGGTGAAATGGGAGAATCGTAGCATACTGGACAAGCATAGTTTTTTCTATGATTCATTACTCCCAAGCACACCTACAGAGATTCACAAACCATCTCTTCACGTTCTCCCTGAATGGCAAGGTCGTCGCCATGTTCTACTCTATACTCCAATTCCACGTCGGGATCACTCTCGCTATCATTAACGTACACCCCATCAGCGGAAACTGGATTGGGAATTGCAATGTCTCTAGGACGCTCAATAATCCCGTTGTTATAATAGATAACATCATTCGAAAAGAACTCCAATGAAGGAGTAATCTCATTTACACTCAAAAAGGATGCAATAACAGTTTCTGGATCAGTCTGAGGTACTTCAGGGATTACTGTTTGCTGCAACGCATCCAGCATTACTTGACAGTAGGGAGATTGTTTTACCTCAGGAGCAATTGTCTCTAATCCAACAGGTGCAGCATGTGTACCATAGGATTCGGATAGTTGGAGGGGTTGGTTATCCCTCAATTGTGATAGATCAACTAATACAGGGATAAAAAAAGGATCAACAATCGGAACAATACCTATAGAACAAGGAACATCGAGGAAACGCAGATCATATCTCCTTCTGTCATCAGCTCCCCAATCTGTTGAGAAGACTTCGTGGAAATAGGATTCATATGTTCTCCTGTCTTCGGAAAGGAGATTGAATTGATTCATATGTCTGAAGAGAATAAGATTGCATACAAAGAAGATACATATTCCCGCGGTTTTTCATTGATGGATATGCTCCTGAAACCGCTTATTGCATCAGTCATTGGTAAGAATGTGAGACGGGGAATCCACTACCACAATTTGAGATCTATTGTCGTAACAATGGACAGTTGACAGATTGTGGTTGTTCCTGCCTGCTGACATATTTGCATTATTTGGTCAAAAACTAGATTCTGGTACTATTATCTTGTACAGTCATCTCCTGGAATCTCTGCAAATGAACTTCCTGAAGAGGGCCGTTCAAGATTTATTGACTGACGATGGATTAATTGTAATGTCTCGCTCATGTGGATATCGAGAAGTATTTTCTATGTTGAATAGTTCACTGAATAGTTGTTCGCTCGCTTTGTAAAATATTATGCTCTGAAGATGAATCAGACACATCAAGTCGTGTTCATCTTAAATGCAGACAATTCTGTTTGTTTTGTGATTTTTATTGATAGCACTAGAAGGAACTGATCCTAAAGGAATTAGTGCCCATGTCTCTCGATCCCGCCCTTTTTCCCCAAGAGATTACAACGAATGTATGCAACAAATGATTCGCTGACAGCTAGTCTGGAACAGCCAAGGAACGTCAGCAGATCTACAAACAAGGTGGTGTGTTTTTCATTTCAGCTCGAATTCTCCAACTGGATTTTCTCCAAAACCATATTCCGTACGGATCGATAGCAGGTATTCTTGTCTATGATGCTGATTCTCTCCATTCTGGATCCACATATCTCTTCTGTCTGTTGTTGTTTCGTATTCGATGTAAGGGTTTTGTTAAATGTTTCAGTGACAATTCTCAAGGTTGTTATCATGCCTTTCCCCAACTTGCCTCTTTCTTGAAAGAACTCACTGTCAATTATCTGTTTTTATACCCACGAAGTCGGGATATCGTGGTTAGTAGTTATGAACAATATCCAATCGAAGTGGAGGAAGTAACATATGTGTATTCAGAATGGATGGAAGTATTATCAAGGGCCCTATATAATTGATAGACTGTGAATCGTTGTATCGAAATGTGCATAAAGAGTAACATTACGGAGATTAAACGACTGCGATGTGATTTGAACGAATCACTAACTCTCGATTTCTGTCTCCAAAATGGCTTCACAGGGCTAGTACGTCGTGATCTTGAGAATCACGGATGTGCTTATAGTCAGAAGACAAAGGACCTATTAAACGAACTGATTTCTCTATCAAAGCTTAGTCGAACACTTCTCTATTTCAGTCTTGTCACTCTGAATGATCAAATCGGTAATATCACACTGCGTCTCCAAAGTGGTTTTCTAGCAGGTGTCTGTTACTGGATGGAGACAAAAGAGAGTGAGCTACTACTGAAGACAATACATGAAGAAATTTTCGGAGTTCTAGATGGGAAGATACCACTAGAGGATTGGCTGGAACCTCCTCAGAAGTGGTCAGGGCTGATCACACTTCTCCACGAACTCGATTCATCTATGCATGATGGATCGAAAAAAGCTGTTCTCGTCTCTGTGATGAATGCAAAATCTATTGTGGAGATTCACAACTTCCTAATAAACCCCAAACTGTATATGTTGCGGTCATTACGACGATCTCTCTATCGTCACCTCGCATATCAGAATGTATCTTCCAACTCCATTGAACACAAGTTATTGTCCTTCATAAAGACACGAATAGGGGATATTCGATGTAACAATGGAAATGAATCAAACGAGTTGATCAATCTGCAGCAAGTCGAAGAGCAGATCCATAATCATGATGGATTGTTTGAGGTGCTTCATCGTAGGACGATTGAGAAGGATTATCATCTAGACGATTTTCCGCATCTGCAAATATTCCTTTATCCGAGTTCTCTTGCAGCTACATTGTATAATCCATTTCAAGTCTGTTCTCCATCGATACTAATCATTGTTGATGCCAGTGTTGTTGCAATTCGACAAGCAGAACAGTTCAATTGCCAGACCAAAGGAAAGGTACTCGAGAAGGTGTTTTTCTGCAGTTATGAGGGTCGTGAACAGCGCAACTACGAACTGGAACTGAAACGCGAAGTAGATGGCTTTGCTCGATTGATCGAGGAACGCAAGCGTTTGGTTCATGCGGAACACTGGAGCCAAAAGTAGGTCCCCTGTCATCTCTTTCATCTAGACAATTGTCTATTGGCGGATCATCGCGCGATTTCTCAAAGTCAGAAACTCAACCAATCATAGTTGTAGACTCGCGTGAATTCAATGCATCACTTCCTTCGGCTCTTTTCAAGGCTGGTTTTCAATTGATTCCCATCACATTGAATGTTTGTGATTATGTGCTATCTGCTGATACAGGAATCGAGCGGAAAGCATTTCAGGATCTGGTTTCTTCTTTATCATCAGGTCGACTTCAGAAACAAATGGAACAGATGTCAAGATTGTATCGAGTCCCTCTGTTGTTGATTGAGATGGATGATGGAGAGCATGGAATGTTCAAATTAACAGGCGAAGCGACAATCACCACCTCGCGATTGATTGTCCTCCTTCGTAGTTACCCTCAAATGCGGATTATTTGGTCATTCTCCGATCGTTCTTCTTGCAGAGTGGGTATCAATGGTGTTGATGACGTGTAGATGTTGGAGCTGTTGAAACGAGGACGAGAAGAACCGGTTCTAGAGAAAATTATGACAAATGAGGGAGACTCTTATCTCAATGGAAAGAAGGATGAAGTGAAACGTGTGGATCTCTTGTTGCAGCTTCCTGGAATTGGATTGCATAATGTTTATGGTATTTTACGAAGGATTCAGAAGGTGAATGATATTTGTCAGTGGACCAAAGAACAGCTGGAGGAAGTGATGACTCCACTGGAAGCCTCAAGTCTTTTTACTTTTTTGCATACTCCTTTTCCTCGTGGATAAAAGATTTAGTGTTTGTTTGAACGTACTAGCAGTCTCTATCAATCAGAATAATGTAAAGAATGGCAAACTAGTTCGAAACAATAATCAAAGGTATTTCGTTCCCTAGAATTCGGCTATTCCCGATTATCTATTCTAGTTACCCAATTGGAATAATTGAAGGTATGGATCACGAAGAACTTCCAATCGCTGATTTGATCTGGAATATGGGATTGCAGTATGAGGGCACAGCTGGATGGATCGGGAAAATGGCTAGACTTGCAACACTCAGTATTTGGTTCTTTTGAATTTGTTCCTCATCTAGACTTCTGTCGAACAGGATTGCCAAAGAAGGACAAAAAGAGTAGTGAAGGTAAGAGTTGGCCAGATAACTCGATTCAGTTCTGCCGATCACGTCTACTTGTTATTCTAGTTTGTTCATGGTCATTTGTGTTAGCTGTAGGCATATGCCATGCCTTACAAGCCTTTTTGGCAGGAAGATATCGAGCATATTCATTCTTTGACTCGAATCGACGAACTACGCAACTACGTTTCAGTTAGGTTTGTTTTGGGCTATTTAGGATAGGAGACGTACAAACTCCTGGCTCCATCTCAGAAACAAGCAAACAACGTTTATAAAATGATGAATCAGTCCCGAGTACTATTAGAGAGTTTGTTTCACATTAGTCCTATATATCGTTGCTGAATAATATAGATCGACTGCTTCATCTTCTCAATGAAGAGAGGCCTGTTCCTCTTCAATTTGTGAAGAATGGAATTGAGTTGTGTTCCTTTATAACCATTATGATTTGGCCGTCATGTACGTGTTAGTTCGTGTTATTACTTTAGTGTGACTGAAATGCTTGGGTTACTCACGGAGATCTATCTAATGATAACAACCTGCTTACCAACTAGTAGTCTTATCCTTCAGAAGAGTAAACACACCTTTATTTCTCCAGTCCAAAAGGTCTTAATCGAAATTCTGTATCTTCAGTTCTTTACATTCCCGCTGTTGTCGTGGAAAGAACTGAAACAGGAAGTTTTAATGATTCTTCGTCGTTTGACATTCTGTTTATCCATGAACCATAGAAACGGATTTATCCCCACGATATCTGGCCATTTTTTCCATTTTGTATTTTATTTATGAGAATTCCAGTCTTAATCCGGATCCAGATTCGAAATCCATTTGTGATCGCACTTCAGTTGTTCAAAATGACACGCAGTTGAATTACCGGCTAAATGTATCCAAAGCAGCATCGGATATTGGAACCACGTGTGAGATTCTTAAAAGGTTCTTGTTCTTTGGTTGAATGAGTTGTAGTGTAATGAACAAGCTAATTATGGTATTAGGAGAAGTTCCATCTACACAGGAACATGTATCGATGAGAGGATGTTGTAAGTTGTAGACTGAGTTCAAGCTTCCTTGCAGAACAACAACACGATATCTGTGTGTGGATACTTCAATACTTGTGAGTTTTTTGTCATTCCCAATATTGTCTAGATTTCAACGACGGATGATCGATTAAGTCAGGTTATGAAACGTGCATATTCTGATGATCTACTATCAATTCCCGAGTAGGAGCAGATGCATCATAGAATCATTGATAGATTGCTAATTGAGAATGAACGAATGGAATCGATGGTTCAAGAGTTGTATACCTTAGAAACACGTGATATTCAAATTCTTCAGACTGTAGGTGTGCATGTCCGAAATGTTTCCTTAGTATGCCATGTGGCTGTATACAGTGGTCTTATATGTGAAGAAGAATGGTTCAATTGATTTGGATGAACCTCAAGGATTGAGTAAACAACTCTGTGAAAGTAAGGTTTATGTTAAGAATTGATTGATAGTTGGAATACAAGAGGTAGAATTTGGTAAGACGTATCAGTCATATCGTCGTCAGTTAGCTCATCAGTATCAGTTGTATTATCTCTCTGTAAGGATAATGGTTATATATTAGATAGTCACCTACTTTCGATCATACAAACAGTCCTAATTGCTCATGTCCTCATTGTCTCACTTCACATATTCGACTTCCTAATAGTCTTAATTCTTATTACTGTCGTTATTGTACACATCACTTGTACAGTGTTGATGAGTCTGTTAACTGTAGTGAGGATAGTGTAGTTAGTGTCAGTAATAATCTCTTTCCTTATAGTGGATTAGCACATATATTCAATGGCACATTTGAAAGAGTTCATCCTGAAGAGATTCGGAATGTACTCGAATCAGGCTTCCTTGATGCACGTACTCATCATACAAGTGATGGAATGTACTTTCATATCACTACTTCTTTGAATGAAGTAAGCTATCATCCCAGTATGTGAAATTAGATCACTCCTCGTCTACTCAATCTCAACTCACCTGAGGAAGTGATGAATGACCTTCTTACTAGCATGAATACTCGTTCTTCTGAACTCACACAATGGCTCTCCAGTAGTTACAATGATCAGTTGTGTGCTCAGGATTGGTATGTCTTCATATGTCCTCTGATCACCAGGCTACATCTGAAGTTGGCTCATGCTTATTCTCATCGTCTTCTCCTCGTCTCTTCCATTCTCACAACCTCTGCCTCTCTCCTCACAGATCTCCAATCTCTTTGTATGACTGTGCTAAATCCTTTCATTCCCTACATCCTTGATAGAGCTGCTCATCGGAGAGTTCCTAACCGTTACTTTGATTTGATTCAACTGTTTGCAAACTATCAGCAGTGTCTTTGTTATGATGCTGCTCACAGCTTGGCTATCCGAGAGAAGTTGCTGGAGCACAATGATGACATAATTAGACTGTGTCTAGAACTGTTATCCTCTTATTATAATGATATTAAAAGGGTCGAATTCTTGCATTCAGCTCTGCTCAATCGTGATGAAGTTGACATCAATCGCATTCACTCAACAGCTCGCAAATACAATCAGAATCTCCTTCCTATGTTTGAAATGTTCTGGAATTGTACTGTACCTGAAGATATTCAAGATATCTCTCAATACTGTGATTTGTAAGAGGATTCTGGGTTGCCGCCATTTTGTAGAAATCCCCGCGGTGTCCAACAATCCTCAGATGGATACGATGTTAGTCAGTTACTCCAGATATTGAAGGGAAAGACTATTCTCAACTTCTACAGCAATTATTTGGAGCGATTTCGGTATCGACCAAATTCTCTCAGTTTTTTGGCAGGTCGGTCTGGTCATTATCAGGAGGAGAATTTGCAGTCATTTGTGGACCGAGAGTTAGTTCTGCAGCGTCAACAGATCACACATCTCGAGGAAGTGATTCGACAATACTTCACTGTGATAACAAAAATTGGGGCTAATTTTGTAGTATCGGTACTTTGCTGAATATTGTCTGTCGCTTTCAATTTGTCGTGAAATACGTCGGGTATGTCCACGAGTTGAATCTCTCCCAACACGACACAATCATTCCGAGGGAGTTTCAGGGGAGTTTCATCAGCGATCTTCGGCTCGCTATGTTCATCCATCTGATGAGGATCACCTGTCTCAACGATCGTCTTATGGAGATGATTCCGAGAAACGTGCATCCTCACCTTACACTCCACAGTCTCGTATTCTCCCTTCTCGTACTCTTCTCCATACTCCTGTTCATTCAGTCCTACCTTCAAGTAACAGTCCTGTTGTATCGAATCTTGTTCTATCTCCTACCGTCTTCTCACCAGGTATGGTGCCTGTGTTCAAAAATGTCTATTCATGTGGCCTTATCGCCAGCCCCACAATTGAAACAGCCATGAACATGAATCTCCTACAGCAACCACAAACACAAGCTTCGCCTTTCCAATTCGAACTTCCACCTTCCTTTCAATCACTTCCACTTATTAACGATCATCAGAAGGTTAATGCGATGTATGCGAAAATGGAATCAACCACAGACTCTCTCAAACTCAATTTCTTCTTTTCTTATTCTATTTTGTGGTTCACTGCTTCAAAACACGTGAGGGATTTGATATTGGCGGCAAATTCAAAACTACTTAAGAGTGAAACGGTCGTTAATTCTGTTCCTGGCAATGGTTCTCCAGAAAAAGCACGGCAAATCCCATCTCTCTCTCCTTCTATCCAACCGTTATGTGCAGTTCTCCAAATGACACCAGGAACCGAATCTCGTAATGAGATCAGCGTTCTGAGTGAGATGTGTGGAGCGATTGAGAATGTGATTGAAGCAACGTCCTTCGGATATGCTTCAAAACTCTGTCTCGATCTATCTGAACAGCTCGTATCAAGCTGTCTGTTGAATAAGTACCAACAGTTTGGGATATCCTTGATTATTATAATTCTTTGAGTCACTTAACATCAGGTCACAGAAGATGCCATTGATTACTTTGTTGTTAATCTCCATCATCTCCTCAAAACTACTCTTCCTACTCCGACCAGCATTGTGAACTACATGCGATGTCAATGTGACATTCACAAAACCTTTGCTGTAAAGTATTCATACGTACTTGTTACACTATTCTCATGATCCACAGACACTCAGCTGTGACTGTCCTACCGATCAGCCGACATCGAACTTCAAATCCTCTCTCTGGCTATCCATCCCTGGCTACTCGTATTATCTCTACATTACCGACAAACTTGAAACATTACCAAATCAACCCTCATTAGCTGCTTCAGCACGCGTGAAAGCAATGTGCATTCAGCAGCATTTTTCTCAGTTTCTTAAAAAATCCCTTCTTCCTTATTCAAAGCAATGTCCTGTTTGTCATACCGTAAAGAAAACGTCTCTCATGCTAGAAGAACCGCTACCTAAGGTATTATTGCTTCGATTCACTTGGAGTGTGAGTTTCCCTTATGGAGGGAATGATCTGACCTTTTGTGGAATTCCTGAAAAGTTCAATTTATCAGATATCAGTCCTGGTGTTCGAGGTGAAGTGTACAGTTTGAAGAGTGTATTAGTACGGAGCAGAACATACGGAGAAGGTGTCGTTGTATGGAACAATTCCATGCACTGTTACTTGCTGTATACCCTGAAGTTCTCGATTAAGGTGGATACGATTGAAGACTTAAATTCGTATTGTTCTCATCTCCAATACCAACCTTTATTGTTATTATATGATGTTACTGAGTCAAGTAATTAGTTCTTTTATTTTTGTATGTTTGTGCCATTTCCATATGATTTTTATTATTGAATTAGGATCCATATATCTGCAAGTGACCTATTTCCTCCTATAGTCATTATTCTTTGGGAAAATGAATAGTGCATCAGTATCTAGCACATCTGATGTGTCTCACGATAATACGATGGATGATTTCATTTCCAAGAAAGGGATTTCTGTTAACAAACTCAAGGAAATCACCCAGCGCAATTCGAATGCAGTTCCAACGTAGAGTTCCCTCCGTATGATTATAATCCAATAGACTGCATTCAGGAATTAGTGTAGAAGAATTGAAGAAACTAACAGAAATGCGGCTTCGAGGAGACAAAATCATCTATGATTTACCTATTAGTCCAGAAGATGCCCTCCATATGGTGAATTCTCCTTCGTACTCAGCAGATATTCCTTATTCGCCTCAAGGACAAGCACCAATCACTAACGTTCAACGAGGAAGCATGTTGTCTTCAGGATATCCGAATCGAGATATTTATCCATCCTCGATGCAGTCGCCATACTCAGCTGGCTTTTCATCTCCCGCTGTTTCTAGGAACTCGTATCGACGAGCAAGAGGTTCATCTTCATTTCCAGTCCCTGATAGTCCTTCACAAATGACTCCAAACTGGAGCCAAATGCAAAGAAACCGTTTTCCTCAAGTCCCTGAGAATATCAATCAAGGAGCATTATCGTGTATAACCTAGCTGAATCGATTATATCTAGATAGTTTACCATACTTTTTGAGCGATGAAGCAGATTATACCGTTAGTTGATCACTTTTATGTTTCCTTATACTGCTTCACACATCCTCATTTGTATTTGTTCACAAACAGCATTAATGGAGACCCCAAGCATGACTCTTTGTAACATCTTCCGGTTGAGGAACCACTACAAAGTCGGGAGATGTTCCCTTTGGATAGATAACAGCTGTTTCTCCCTTCATAAGATCAATCTTAAACGTATGTTCTCTAATCTTCATTCTCACAATATCTAACCTACGCAATCATTTTAAATGCAATGGATTCAGGTCTCACTTCAATATCATCAAAATCACGAACTTTGAGAATACATTCATTTCCAAAGAGCGATTCAATACTTACCCAGGCAGTCGACAAATTCTTCAACATTCCACTCACGAGGAATCCACCTTCAGCGCGCATATGGTACATGCTGACATCATGAAGTGCACCAATTCGTTGAGGGAACACATTGATATTTCCAGTATCAGAGCGTAGAATCATATACTGAAGTCCAGCAGCCAAACCAAAAGGAGATTCATTCACTGGACAATACGAAGACTCCCAATAGAACGTAGCCTTTCCGAGATTACTCAGCCCCCATGCCTGATTGAGTTCATCCCATGATTTCTCATCTCGTCCTGGGATCATCTGATTCATGATGGTACTGGCTGCAATCGAGAACCCATTATCGGTTGGATGATATGAAGTCCAGTGATCAAGAGAACGAATGATCAAATCAGTGAGTTCAGGAGTCGTTTCAGGATCCATCAACTAAACATCATATCTACTCCAGACTCTCACGTGAAGTGGATAGATTGGGAAGAGGTGACTCCAATGACGATGCATACTCGTCATCTTGAGTGTAGACCCCACCAACAACCCATCCTCATCAACAGGATACTCTGTGAGATGATCAATCACTTCATGCCATTTTGCTTGATTAGGTTCTGGAATTCCTAAAATACGAACAACTTCGTCCATTGTCTGAACACCCCATCTGAAGAGCGAGAGGTCATAGTTTGTATCCTCACTATCTCCATATTCAGGACTCTGAGCGACAGGAAGATGATACGTCCCATTCCGATTGATCGCCAATCTTAAAATGAGTTAATTCCCGTGGGAATCACCTTGTGTAATAATTGTTACTCATTCGCAGTAATGGAGCCAGAAGTGTGGTTAACATGGTTGTATTCATTGTATAGCGGTAATGTACCCATAAGATCTGACATGTCCAAGCAAGATTACCTAACTGACTACCTGGAGGATAGAAATATCCATTATTTCCGGTATACGTGTATTTATCACTGGCAAAATCCCATCCACCCCTACAATAAACCAATCACAAAATGATATACTCACATATCATCGCACCACAATCATCTTGGTACTCAGGAGGTACAGCCTCCCGAATACTTTGTAGATTCTCCTCGAGAAGACGAAGAAGAGAAATGAACTCCTCATCGTGATTCGCTGCCCACAAAGGCCATGCAGCGACCTGAACATTCATATCAAAGTGATAATCACTCCAAACACTCTTTCTCCACCATCTACACTTGAACATGTGCATCAACAATTACGGTCCCATAAGGTCGTATGGCCAACAATTATCTTCAGAAGTACAACGTGTTGCAGAACCGACTTTGTACATCTAGAAATAATCAAATCAACATAACATCACCTGAATCCAATAGAATCCCTCCCATTTCATATCAGGAATAGATAGAAAGCTGTGAGTATAATAGGAATGCCAGAAATCATAGTGTTCCTTGAGAAGTACTGACATCCCTCGATCTAGAATGCGCTCCAGCATCCGAACACTGTTGGTCTTGGCTGAAATATCACGAAGATGATTTGCTGGTATTGAGTTGTCAATTGTTGCATAGAGCTGGATCTGCTGCTTCTGACGATCGATAGTATAGGCTTCAGCGTAATCACCCTCAACGAGGAGACGGTGTTGACACACTTGATAAGTACGACGAGAATACACAGTAGAACACTCCGGAAGGGGATTCTTTACATAGTCATCAGGAAGGTAACGGCCATTACAGATTCCATGTTCAGGAACATAACGAAGATCGAGACCTGACTCCTTTCCTTCAGTTTCGATATCGATAACGAACAAATGCTCTGATGACATTGTCATGGTAGTAAAGGAGACCGATCCATCTGTAGTTGTGAGATGTCCCGTTACATTCGCGTCAAACAAGTTAATTCGCATAGACCCAGTGAGGATCGTTCCAACGGTCTCCAACTCAAAATGTCCAATGTCAAGACGGCAGCGATCCACCTGGCTAACAGTAATCACTCAATATCACGTCCTACCTATCTCCATGTGCATATTGGCTTCCTTTCATCCGCACATCCCATACATCAGCTCTACCAAGGTCAAATCGAAGAATGTACTTTTCAGTTCCATTTCGTTGAATCTTTTCTGCAAGAATCAACATACCAAGATTTCCATTTCCATGGAATGGAGAATCAAACCACATAGTTGGCACGGTTTCTGGCTTAGATGTGTCAAATGACCAAAGGGGATCAGATCGACTGATAAACTCTCTCCAATCCACCTGCAAATCCACATTTACCGCTCTTACGATGGTTAGAAAGAACAACACAAGATAAAGTCCTTTCATTTACAGATATTGAAGAGTTATTGAAATACAATTCACTGCAATCTGATTGGTTCCTGTCACAACGCAATTCCCCACACGACAACACATTAGATGAAGACCTTTGCATAACTACAGAGTATTTCAATTCCAGAGATACACAGAGAATATGTTCTTAACACATTCTTTTCCTTATTCAACATGAGTGATATCTGGAGTATCATCAAACAAGGAAAAGAGAAACTGGGAAAGAGTTTAAGACAGTCTCCAGAGATTGATGTTTGGTATTTTGCAAGATCGATAACATCTAGGATTTGGATCTTGTTATGTTGAATTCGGAAGAACCCGAAAAGGAAGAGATATCAGAGAAGACTACTGCAATTGTTCAGCCACTCTCTTTTGATTTCCCTCCCTGGCTTTCAAAAGCTGAGTATTTTGATATTCGAAAACTAAAAGACTATCCAATATTTGAATTGCATGAAGAGTTGATATACTTAGTCAAGTGGCTTGAACCTACTACTTTGGACAAGTATATGCGAGAAAAAGTTCTTAAGGATCTGACAGAACTCTTTCGAAAGGAATTACCGCATGCTATTCTTCATCCGTTTGGATCCTTCCTAACAAACTTGTAATTCGTTTTAGATGCACATAATGCATAGAGCTCTTCCTGACAGTGACTTGGATATCATGGTAGAATGTAACGAGGATATGAACTATTTGCAAGTTGTCGAAAAAGTAGTGTTTATAGCTTATCTCAATTGTAGATTCTGCGCAACTGTTCCTTTGCTACTCGTATCCTGGTAATCAGTCATGCCCGGGTTCCCATTATCAAATTCCAGCACCGCGTTTTTGTTATTTTTCTATTCATCATTCATAGGAAACTGGAGTAGATGTTGATATGTGTTTCAATCAGGAATCCTCATTATTGACCTCTTGTTATGTAATGCGTCAATTATCTCGTTATCCACATCTACGACCGATGGTTCTTATTCTCAAATACATGTTAAGTCAACGTGAACTGAACGATACATATCATGGAGGAATTGGTTCATTCATGATTACTCTGTTGTGTTTGAGTTCAGAACAATGGTGTATTCGGTATATATGATCCATTATCCTAATATCCAGAGAAGGTATTGATCGAGGGAATTTAGCCAATCATCTTCTCCAATTCTTCTACTACTACGGTTTATTACTAAATTATGATAAACTTGTTCTACGTGTTCGAAATGATGGTGGATATATCGAAAAGGAAGAGAAAGGCTGGTTAGAAGAAGGAAGGGAGTACATGCTGTCAGTAGAGAATCCAATTGATGCATCTCTGGATATAGGCAAATCTTCATATAATATCAAAGTAAGGATAGGAAGGTATATTTATTGTAGAGATTTAAAGCATTCTGTTCTCATGCATTAATGAAACTGACGTTTAATTTGAATAACGCAAAAGAAATCAATCAATCACAGGATAGAACATTTTTAGAAGGAATTATAAGAAATGCCAATCGATATCCAGTATGAGAATTGAAGATGTCATGAATAGACTTCGATTCTGGCCTCTCCTTTTTATCAGAAGTATGGAAAACCTGGGTTATTGCTTCCAGATGCAGAGGCAGAACGACAAGAATTGATTGCAAATCATTTCCAGTCTGTGAAAAGGTGTAGTGAGACTAATTTGAAACGTGTGTATGAATTGGATTATGCCAAATTTATGGGTATTCCAGAAGGAAAGGAACAACCCAAGAAACATTTTAGTCAGAAGCGAAACTTTGGATCAAAAGGCAATCAGAGTGGATCTAAGAGAAAGTATCGTCGGTTTTGATGTGTTTGTTACTGATATAAGTGAATTGTGAACAAATGATTGTAACAAACATATCATATAAACATCTCAATATAATCCCTTCTATACGTATTCACACCA